>NC_052473.1:133650-264015 GCF_009730915.1 Dioscorea cayenensis subsp. rotundata
TAGTGGATCCACTTCACTCATACAATGCAACTGATTAACAATAAATAAACAACGACTTGGAATGCAAAGCTGCTAACACTCGCCTGCTATGACGACCCAAACCACTAAAAACTGGAAGAGAGGAGGGGTGAGTAACCATGAGTCACTTTCGGTGAATGGGTTAGCACAAATCTAACAGGAATATCAAAACAAATCGATGAAATACAATAAACACATTTTACAATAACATAGAGTAGAAGCAAAGCGCTTCCACAATTTCCACACAATGAAAGTGTAATATAAGAAACCTTGGTATTTAAAAACCAAACATAGGTTCTCACGAGCATCGACAAAACCTTAACATGTATAAAAACAAATGCTTGGATATAAGTTCCCAAAATGAGTAGAAATACCAACTTAAAACAAATAAAATTCTCGTCGATAAGCAATGGCTCTAAAAACACTCTCTCCGACATTAGCCGCCAGTCGCGACTAAGTTGAGAGCCGTCAAGTCTTCAGCACTTTGGCGTTGGCCACCGGTCCCGTGTGGTGACCCGGGATCGATGTATCATCAATCGAGGGCTCTACGCTCCCACCTGATCTGGACAAATCAACACCCAGGTCCACAACGCCACCTCTAAAGGGTGGCCCGTTGGGACCCACTCTCGCGATGAGTCGGGGCGCTCAGCCCGCGCGTCACCATCCAACCCATCATGTAAATGTAGCCATAATATAATCATGTATAAATCATACCACGTAGTCCCTTATCCGAGGACAAGACGTTCACATACTCGAGAAATAAACATTATTTCCACAGATCCAAAGCCAAAGCATATGATACGTATAAATTTTCAAATAATATTACGATCCCGATGTGCAAATACATTCAAAAACATTGTTGTCCAAATGCCAAGAATAACACAATAACATGCGAAGCTCTTCAAGTTGATTGAAACATTGCCTTAGACAAGAAAGCAGCTAATATCAAATACACTGTAATACTCACAATCCAGAAGAACATGCCAATCAGAAATAAAAACCCTTTATTTTCATAACTATCAATATCAAAAGCTTACTTATACAAGTGAAAGGTTATACAAACCATTTCTAAAAGTTGATGCCAATAGTGTAGAAAAGAAACATTAAGTTTTGAAATACAATAAAAAGTCGTCAGAACAAACATGGCTTTTGGTCTAGTTAAACCTCAAGTTACTTAGGATCATTCCAGCTTTCTCTTTCTTCAGCTCACTAATTTCTCCTCAAAGTACGAGATTAATCCCCAAAGTCTAGTCAACCCCAACATCTAAGTCCTTTAAAAGTCATGAAAATGTGTTCATTTCATCACCTATAATCTCACGTGCCAATATATATTGATTAAATCCTTCTTTACGCATCATCAGTATTTACTTTAACAAGTCTTTACTATTTAACCATTTCTTATACTCAATCATATCTTAGATTCTTATCATAGTGTCATTACCTCAACATTAATATTTACTTCATCTATAATAATCCCATTGTCAAAATACTCACAAGTTGACTATCTCCTCTAAGGATGTATTAAATCAAACTATTATTAAAAATTCACAGGAATATTCAGTCTTTGCAATTCAACACTTGTCACATATATAGCTCAAGCTATTCATCATCAACCTTCTAAATAAATTCCATTTAGAATAATAATCATAATCATTGGCATCCACCCGATATATATATATATATATATACATATGTATATCCCGATATGATCAAACTACAATTAAGCGCCCTACACTGTGCTCACAAGAACAAACCTCATCAATTTGTGAGAATCCTACTACATAAGTGTAATTATGTCACCCATGGTTCTCAGATATTACAAAGAATATATTAGCATAAATCTCACTGACTAGCCAAAATCATATATAAGGTTCCACAAGTTATTCCAATTCCAATATACTAGTGTAGTCATATACCTTAGCATTCAAGACTTCATCAGGTTCCATGTACCATGTTTATCACATCATGCCTCAAAACTTCAGAAATTATGCATCATTAGGGAGATTAAATCATCCATTGAACATACATAATCAATTTTACTTATAACCCATAAGCTCCATGAACTTGTTGTAATAATCGACAATTTCCATTCATCCACCAAGCATGTATATCCTCAAGTTCAATCTCAACTAACGCAAGTACAACATTAACAAGCTTTCTCATGATTTTTTTCGGAGAGTAAACCACAAGTCATTTTAAATAAACCATAGTCTCTAGTAGTCATCTACACTTTCTTTTCTCCTATAGCCGGTGATTTGAAAAACATGATAAAAGCCATGGAAATCATTTCGGGAAAAACAAATAAAAATATTTTTTTGATACTCAATTAGAATTGTGCACTCAACATAACCCACTCACAGAACATGTTGCCTCGCGTGGAGACGCGCACACTGATTGGCGGTTTTCTTCCCCTTGGAGGATGCTTCGCCACCTAGATACAAGCAGGGAATCCAAATACTAATGAACACAAGAATGATCGCTAAAAGAAAATGCATGCAAATGCATTTATACATGTCTAATACGAAACCTTAGGGTTTTAGGGCAAAACATTGTCATTTTGGACCCAAAGCGACCTCGAATGAAGTAAACCTAGTTCCGATGAAGTTCGATGAATGAAAAGCTTCAATTTGGATCAAAGAAATACAATAAAAGGCCAAAGTTTTTCGAGTGCTTTACTGAGTAACATCGGGGAATGCTACGATAGAAACCCGAACCTTACAAATGGTTTTCTCTCATTTTACAACATCAAACGATGAAATTTTGACACAATTCTCATGAATAACAATTGACAACATCAAGGGCTTCATTTTAAGCCCAAAAACTTCCACAAATCATGAAAAATCTAGGGTTTTGGTTTAGGTTTCTAAATAATGAATACGATGAAAATACGGAAGAAATACATGGTAAAAACTCGGATAAAAGGCTCTTACCTTACTCAAGAGGATGTGGGGAATAAATTTTTAGGTGTTGGTTCGCGGAATTGGTCGTCGGAAAAATTTCTATATTTTTGAGGTTTCGGCCGGCATGGAGAAGCAAAAGAAGGAGAAGGAAAGAAGAAGGAAGAGAAAAGAATTTGGATATTAATTCTCGGGGTTGCTACGAGTACACTTCAACAGATCTGGGTCACTACTGATGTCGAGTGCTACGATGTCGGACGGAATCAATAGTGTTGAAGTCGCAAAAACTACGAGGGAACGAGGCTAGTTTAACTTCTGATGAATGGGTTGCTACAATGTTTTTATTCTTTTCTAAATTACTCTATTGCCCCTCTAACACAAGAATGGAAACAAAATCCAAATGACCGAATTGCCCCCTATTTATGGCAGAATTTTCGCACATAATCAACTGTGCAATCCAGTAAAAATCTATTAATGCAAAATGACCATTTTACCCTAATGCATTCACAAAAATAAGAGAAAATCCTAGGTCCAAATTTGGACTGGGTACAACACTCTACCCTCCTTAAAGAAATTTCGTCCTCGAAATTTCCAAGAGACCTCGACTCCAGATAAGCAGGAGCAACTGTCCCAAGACGCATAAGCAGGCATTGTGCTGGCAACATCAACTGAATAGATCACCCAAACAATACTTAAACAAAGTTTCAACATGCGTCTATGCTATATGCTTGACTCTAACTGGATCCACTAGCGGCTACAAGAGACAATCGAAGACAAGAATAAAACATGACTATCAGTATAACCAATAGCTCTGATACCAATAAAATTGTCACGTCCCGACCCGCGGGCCCGCCACGTGACAACCGCCGCGACGATCCCGAGGAGGGACACACACCACTCAACCCTCGAGTCATCGCAAGGCTCACAAACTCCTGCTAAACAACACCACAATAATAAATGTACCAAAAGCAAAACTTTCACTCGAAGAATCAGCGATGAAAGTGAAAGATATACAAATCAGCGATTCTGAGTTAAGAACACTAGTGGATCCACTTCACTCATACAATGCAACCTGATTAACAATAAATAAACAACCTGACTTGGAATGCAAACTGCTAACACTTCGCCTCGCTATGACGACCCAAACCACTAAAACCTGGAAGAGAGGAGGGGGTGAGTAACCATAGTCACTCAGTGAATGGGTTAGCACAAATCTAACAGAATATCAAAACAAATCGATGAAATACAATAAACTCATTTTACAATAACATAAGTAAACTGAAACGCTTCACAATTTCCACACAATGAAAGTGTAATATAAGAAACCTTGGTATTTAAAACCAAAACATAGGTTCTCACGAGCATCGACAAAACCTTAACATGTATAAAACAAATACTTGGATATAAGTTCCCAAAATGAGTAGAAATACCAACTTAAACAAATAAAATTCTCGATCAATAAGCAATGGCCTAAAAACACTCTCTCCAACATTAGCCGCCGTCGCGACTAAGTTGAGAGCCGTCAAGGTCTTCGCACCTTTGACGTTGGCCCACCGGTCCCGTGTGGTGACCCCGGGATCCCGATGTATCATCCAATCAGGGCTCTACGCTCCCACCTGATCTGGACAAATCAACACCCAGGTCCACAACGCCACCTCTAAAGGCTGGCCCGTTGGGACCCACTACTGCAGTAGTCGGGCCTTAGCCCGCCGTCACCATCCAACCCATCATGTAAATGTAGCCATAATATAATCTGTATAAATCATACCACAGGGTCCTTATCCAGGACAAGCATTCACATATCGGAAATAAACATTATTTCCACAAATCCAAAGCCAAAGCATAGCAATACGTATAAATTTTCAAATAATATTCTGATCCCGATGTGCAAATACATTCAAAAACATTGTTGTCCAAATGCCAAGAATAACACAATAACATGCGAAGCTCTTCAAGTTGATTGAAACATTGCCTTAGACAAGAAAGCAGCTAATATCAAATACACTGTAATACTCACAATCCAGAAGAACATGCCAATCAGAAATAAAAACCCTTTATTTTCATAACTATCAATATCAAAAGCTTACTTATACAAGTGAAAGGTTATACAAACCATTTCTAAAAGTTGATGCCAATAGTGTAGAAAAGAAACATTAAGTTTTTGAAATACAATAAAAAAAGTCGTCGGGAACAAACATGGCTTTTTGGTCTAGTTAAACCTCAAGTTACTTAGGATCATTCCGACTTTCTCTTTCTTGACTCACTAATTTCTCCTCAAAAGTACGAGATTAATCCCCAAAGTCTAGTCAACCCCAACATCTAAGTCCTTTAAAAAGTCATGAAAATGTGTTCATTTCATCACCTATAATCTCACGTGCCAATATATATTGATTAAATCCTTCTTTACGCATCATCGATGATTTACTTTAACAAGTCTTTTACTATTTAACCATTTCTTATACTCAATCATATCTTAGATTCTTATCATAGTGTCATTACCTCAACATTAATATTTACTTCATCTATAATAATCCCATTGTCAAAAATACTCACAAGTTGACTATCTCCTCTAAGGATGTATTAAATCAAACTATTATTAAAAAAATTCACGAGAATATTCGGTCTTTGCAATTCAACACTTGTCACATATATAGCTCAAGCTATTCATCATCAACCTTCTAAATAAATTCCATTTTAGAATAATAATCATAATCATTGGCATCCACCCGATATATATATATATATATATATACATATGTATATCCCGATATGATCAAACTACAATTAAGCGCCCTACACTGTGCTCACAAGAACAAACCTCATCAATTTGTGAGAATCCTACTACATAAGTGTAATTATGTCACCCATGGTTCTCGAGATATTACAAAGAATATATTAGCATAAATCTCATCGACTAGCCAAAAATCATATATAAGGTTCCACAAGTTATTCCAATTCCAATATACTAGTGTAGTCATATACCTTAGCATTCAAGACTTCATCGAGTTCCATGTACCATGTTTATCACATCATGCCTCAAAACTTCAGAAATTATGCATCATTAGGGAGATTAAATCATCCATTGAACATACATAATCAATTTTACTTATAACCCATAAGCTCCATGAACTTGTTGTAATAATCAGCAATTTCCATTCATCCACCAAGCATGTATATCCTCAAGTTCAATCTCAACTAACGCTAAGTACAACATTAACAAAGCTTTCTCATGATTTTTTTCGGAGAGTAAACCACAAGTCATTTTAAATAAAACCATAGTCTCTAGTAGTCATCTACACTTTCTTTTTCTCCTATAGCGAGTGATTTGAAAAACATGATAAAAGCCATGGAAATCATTTTCGGAAAAAAACAAATAAAAATATTTTTTTGATACTCAATTAGAATTGTGCACTCAACATAACCCACTCACGGAACATGTTGCCTCGCGTGGAGACGCCATGACATCGATTAGCGGTTTTCTTCCCCTTGGAGGATGCTTCGCCACCCTAGATACAAGCAGGGAATCCAAATACTAATGAACACAAGAATGATCGCTAAAAGAAAATGCATGCAAATGCATTTATACATGTCTAATACGAAACCTTAGGGTTTTAGGGCAAAACATTGTCATTTTGGACCCAAACGACCTCAGAATGAAGTAAACCTAGTTCCAGTAAGTTCAGTGAATGAAAAGCTTCAATTTGGATCAAAGAAATACAATAAAAGGCCAAAGTTTTCCGGTGCTACAGTAACATCGGGAATGCTACAGTAAAACCCGAACCTTACAAATGGTTTTCTCTCATTTTACAACATCAAACGATGAAATTTTGACACAATTCTCATGAATAACAATTGACAACATCAAGGGCTTCATTTTAAGCCCAAAAACTTCCACAAATCATGAAAAATCTAGGGTTTTGGTTTAGGTTTCTAAATAATGAATACGATGAAAATACGGAAGAAATACATGGTAAAAACTCGGATAAAGGCTCTTACCTTACTCAAGAGGATGTGGGGAATAAATTTTAGGTGTTGGTTCGCCGGAATTGGTCGTCGGAAAAAAATTTCTATATTTTGAGGTTTCGGCCGGCATGGAGAAGCAAAGAAGGAGAAGGAAAGAAGAAGGAAGAGAAAAGAATTTGGATATTAATTCTCGGGTTGCTACAGTACACTTCAACAGATCTTTGAGGTCGCTACTGATGTCAGTGCTACTGATGTCGGGACGGAATCAATAGTGTTGGGGAAATGCAAAAACTACGAGGACAGAGCTAGTTTAACTACGAGTAATGGGTTGCTACAATGTTTTTTTATTCTTTTTCTAAATTACTCTATTGCCCCTCTAACACAAGAATGGAAACAAAATCCAAATGACCGAATTGCCCCCTATTTATGGCAGAATTTTCGCACATAATCAACTGTGCAATCCAGTAAAAATCTATTAATGCAAAATGACCATTTTACCCTAATGCATTCACAAAAATAAGAGAAAATCCTAGGTCCAAATTTGGACTGGGTACAACAATATTAATGTAGAAGCACTTTTATATATGTAAAGTTGTTTGGATATGCATTCTTGAAAAGACTTTTTTCAATGTCAAATTACTAAAATGGTCCTTCATTAGTTTATTATAATAACACTAATTCTAATACTAATATACTAACATACTAATATTAATATAAATATAATAATAATATTAATATGAATACAAATACTAATTAATATACTAATTATAATATATGAATACTAATGTACTAATACAAATACAAATATATTAACATACTAATATTAATACTAATATACTAATAATAATATTAATATACTAATAATTATAATAATACTAATATACTAATATATTAATAATACTAATATGAATACAAATACTAATATACTAATAATAATACTATTACTAATACAAATATACTAATATACTAGTACTAATACTAATATACTAACATACTAATACTAATATATTAATGTACTAATTCTAACACTAATACTTATGTAATTATAATCATAATTATTATTATTGAAAAAACAAAAAATATAAAAGCATAATCATTTCTTTATTTGATAAGGGTAACCTAGTAATTTAATAACTCCAAAATAGTTTATAAGAAGTGATTTTTCTAAAAGCACCACAAGACTAGCTTCTCAAAAAAGCTGTTTTTCAGCTTTTTTATCAGCTTCTGCTTCTGCAAAAAAAGCTAATACAAACATTATTTTTTGAGCCCAGAAGTGTTTAACTTATAAAAAAACACTTCTGGCTTTTTTAAAAGCCAATCCAAACACCCCCTAATTCATAGATGACCACTTCATATGAATCATGAAGAAATTGTGTTGCATGGAATCAAAATGCAAATCCTTGCAATTAAAAAAAAAAAAAAGAATAAATCATATTTTATTAAAAAATATAGAAAAAATTTAGAATATTATAATTTAAAAAAACAAAAGTAAAGAGAAGAAACAAAACGGTCACTAAAAATAAATCTGTTTTACCGATTTTGTAATCCTAAGTTTGGAATCTATGACCAATGTGTATCTTTGATTTTGCGATTATTATTTTTTTAATTTAAAGAATATTTTTCTAAAAGAAATGTTGACTAAAGTGAATAGGAAATCTTAGATAGTTAGATGGGATATGCATATGACATTTATAAAAATAAATAAATAGATAAATAAATTTTTTTTAAAAAAAAAGTAATATTATGTGATAAATAGGTGATATAAGATGGGCAACGTGCATCATGCATCTTTACATGACAAGGGCACTGTTCATGTGATATCGATGTGAAAAATAATATTTAAGTTTACATCACTGCCAAAATAATTAATGCTTTTCTCGTGCATAACTACTAATGCACTTACTTTTTAAAATAAAATAGTAAGTGCATTATTAGCTCAAGAACCATCCATGTACAAATGTTTTAAAACTTCAAATATATAAAAAAAATTGTTTTATTCTCTAAAATGTATATTAAAAGTCACTGTTATATTAATTACCACCCTTATTGTATCGAATAACATTTAATAAATCGATTTCTCTTGTAGAGGAAGTGTGAAGGGATGTCAATCAATATTATATTAACTAGGCATTTTCCCAAGCTTCACATCAAAGTTTTAAAAATTTTGTGAGTTTTGAGACAATATCATATATAAAATAATATAACTAAACAACTCCTACTATGGAAACTACTCCCTCCGTTCCTAAATATATGTCGTTTTAAGAAGAAATTTTATTCCAAAATAGTTGTCGTTTTACAATATCAAAACAATATTTATTTATTTTTTTTCCAATTTTACCCATCTTCAATTTCCTAAGTTATATAAATGAAGAGAGTAATATTTATAGTCCCAAGAAAAATATATGGTTTTAAAGAAGGGATAGTTTAGTAATTTGGTTATTTTTTTTTGTTAAAATTTAGATAATTTAATAATATCATTGATTCTTGCACAACATGTATTTAAGAACGGAGGGAGTATTTTATACCTTAGATTTCAAAGGTTTTATAGACATTTATTACATAAATAATTAGATGTAATTAATGTTTTCAATTATTAATATTATAAGTAATATAAATAAAAAACTTAAATGTTATTAAAAAAAATTAAAATTGTTCCTTCAAATGCTCTCGGAGTAAATTATACATCTACTTTAATAATATGTATAGAGTATCCTTGTAAAGTCAATTATGTATCACTTAATTTTAGTTTATTAATCTACATCATTTACAATTCAATAAGAAAGATCATACTCCATACTTTTCCTCTTAATCAAAAGGCCTTCATTAAGGTACTAATATTACATTAATTTTTTTAAATGATATCTCTGTATCATCTCTAACTTCATAAATAATATCAAACCTTGTGCTTCTTCAAACAATGACATATATGAAACATTATCACATATATTCGGTGATTTTTCTCTAAAAAAGCACGCTTAATCTAGAAGAGAAAATTAAACAATAAGTTGTTAATGATCAAGTCAATCAAATCTTTCTTTCAAGTTAACAAAAACAATTAATGATTTTGAATATTCAATTATTATCTTAACTAACAAGTACAAAGTGTTGTGTGTTTTTTAAAGTTTTTTTAGTGTTAGGTATGCACATTAAACAACATTTGACTTAATCTCAGCTTCTTTGTATGGAATAAGAAAAGACGAAGATAAGAATAACAAGTTTCAAGTTTTAGCATATGAAAGAGAAGATGGTTCATTCAAGCTAGAGGTTGCTTATTGAATTTCTCCACTTACTAATTTATTACAGGAGGCCCAACTACTTAATGTAAATGTTATTATTATTACTAATATTATAGATATTTTAACAAATACTAACTGTAAAATCTTTTTGAGATCCATGTGTTCTTCAAATTTTTAATTATTTCTGTCATGATTTTTTTTGAAATGAAATATAGATAAATTACGTGTCAAAAATATATATAAACAAAAAATTAATATCTCAACATACATATTCTCATTCTGTGTGAGAAAATTTGAAACGATAGAATATGAACACCTTACAAAAAATACTCAATACTAATAGACCAAAAAATTATTTCTAAAATATAGATTCGGTACAAAAAAAAAAAATGTAATATTTATTATTTTATATTTTTCACACTATTTGTGCCACTTTAAAGATTTTATGATCATGTAAGTTTTATTTACTTGGACATGAATGAAAATGAAAAGGTCAATAATAATTTAGGCGAAGAAGAAATATACAAACAAATAAAAATAATTTTCAAAGGCATATAAACACATTATTCATTAATATTTTTTATTTATTTTTTTAAAGAATATGAAAAAATGACAATGAAAAAAAAAAATTGTCAACAACCAACAACCACAGGATAGTACCATATATTGCAATACATACATATCCACGAATCTAAATTAAATGTGTACGGCCATGCAAATGCATATATCTTTCCTACCATCTCCACGTGAGCACACTCACTTGTACTGTATATACATTCAATTTTTTTTTCTTTTTTTCTTTAATCCAAATTAAATCACATTCATAAGAAAAACTTTTAATTAAAAATAGAAAAATTCAAGTTCAATGCATCAAAATAAAAAAGTTTGAAACGCAACACATTAGCCGCCTCGTATTGATTTTTTTTCACCTAAAGAAGAGAGTGGCAATACTAAGAGTCTAAGACTAAGGTATTAAATAACTTTCCCTTTCAAATGTACTCCATATATAACCATATTTTTTTAATAACGACCATCAAAACCACTTTGAACACCCCAGCACGGATTCACAGGACCAGACCATGTCCAGTCCACCACTTTCAAGTATCAACAATAAACAAATAAAAATAAAACAAAAGCACTGACAAACACTCAGAAAAGAAAAATGAGGCAACTTGCTTTGCTCTTCAATTGGGTCACAGTACATGCATAAGAACAAGCCTAAAAAAAGAAGTCCCCTCTTCTAATTCATCTCTCTCTCTCTCTCTCTCTCTCTCTCTCTCTTTCTTTCTTTTTTGAATGGAAACAAAACAACAGAACAGAGAACAAAGGAGAACTACAGGAACAGAGCACTAAAAAAAGGAGACGATGAAAACGATGAAGAAGAAATGTGAGAAAATAGATGATAACTCAGAACTTGTTGCTATACCAGAAGACGCCCTTGTTAGGATGAGAAGCAGAGGATTCTGGTTCAACAAAGACACATTCACGAGCCTCACGCCACATAGCGCGCCAAACAGGGGTAGGATCATAGCGATAGTAATCACCAAGCAAAGGTTTGATAGCATTGGTGGCTTCCATAGCATGGTAATGCGGCATCGTTGAAAAGAGATGGTGAGTTACATGGGTGTCTGTGATGTGGTGGAAGACCTTGTTCAGGACGCCGTAATCACGGTCGACGGTGGCGAGAGCGCCGCGGAGCCAGTCCCATTCGTCAGTGCCGTAGTGAGGGAGAGCAGGATGAGTGTGCTGGAGATAAGTGATGAGGACCAAGAAAGCGTTGACGACGAGGAGAGGAAGGATGTAGATGCGGATGAGCCACAAAAGGGAGAAGCTGGTGGCGAGACGGTAGAGGAAGAAGGAGACAGTGAGGATGCCGGCGTCGGAGATGAAGATCTGGATACGTTCCCGATCGGAGTAGATAGGGCCGTAAGGATCGAAGTGGCAGGCGAAACGAGGGTAAGGACGGCCGGAGACGTTGAAGGCGAGGTAAAGAGGCCAACCAAGAGTGAGGGAGATGAATAGGGAGAGGAAACGACCTAAAGGGTTGTTGAGGTATTTGGAGAACCAGGGAAGTTGGGATTTGGGTTTGGGGACGAAGACCTCATCGCGATCGAGAGAGCCGGTGTTGGAGTGGTGACGGCGGTGAGAGTATTTCCAGGAGAAATAGGGCACCATTAAGAAAGAGTGGAGGATGAGACCGACGATGTCGTCGAGAAGAGAGTAGTCGGAGAAGGCGTGGTGGCCGCACTCGTGAGCGATGACCCAGACGCCGGTGAGGATGGAGCCTTGGATGATCCAGTAGAGAGGCCAGGCGGCGAGGCGGAGAGGGGTGAAAGGGATGGAAGGGATGATGTAGAGGGCGAAGAGGAGGAGAATGGTGGAGATGAAGAGATCGTGGAAGACGAAGGAGAAGGAACGGAGAATGGAGCGGTGGAAGCAGTGAGGAGGGATGGATTTCTTTAACTGGCTTAGTGTGAATGGAGGTTTGTCGACGGGGACTCGCCGGACGGTGGCGTCGTTGAGTTGGGTTGAGTTGTGGTCCTCGTCGGAGCGAGATCTCATCCGGCCACCACCGCCCATGTTGTTGATGATGATGATGATGATGCTCTGTTTTGGAAAAGACTAGGGTTTTATAAATAATGAAGAGGACTTTTAATTAATTAATTAATTAAAATTTGGAAAATATATTAAGAAAGTAGTATTTATTGGAATTTGGAAAATTTGATGAAGAATCGGAGTCGGAGAAAAAAATTAAAAGATCGGCGTAAAAAGGACGTCATCTTTTTGGGAAAAGAGAAAAGAGAGTTTTTTAAAAAATAATAATAATTAAAAAAAAAGGATTTATGAGATATGCTTGAAAAAAAAAATTAAAATAAAGATACTTTAAAAAAAATTTGAATATTCCTGGTCGGAGCGAGATCTCATCCGGCCACCACCGCCCATGATGATGATGATGATGCTCTGTTTTGGAAAAGACTAGGATTTTATAAATAATGAAGAGGACTTTTAATTAATTAATTAATTAAAATTTGGAAAATATATTAAGAAAGTAGTATTTATTGGAATTTGGAAAATTTGATGAAGAATCGGAGCCGGAGAAAAAAAATTAAAAGATCGGCGTAAAAAGGACGTCATCTTTTTGGGAAAAGAGAAAAGAGAGTTTTTATAAAGAAAAAAATAATTTTTTAAAAAAAGGATTTATGAGATATGCTTGAAAAAAAATAAAAATAAAAATACTGCAAATTTTTTTTTGTGAATATTCCTGGCCCAAAATAGATAAATTTAGTAAATTGAAAATGAAGATAAATATTTTATTTTAAAGAATAAAACAAAAAACAGGCCAAATCTTTGACGGAGGAGTTGACAAGGCACATGGGGAAATAGTTAAAATGTTTTTAATATTAGATGGAAATAAATTAAAAAAAATTATGGGGGAAAAATGGCGCCAAGGGAGATGGAAGAGAAGACGTGGTGGGGGCCCGGGAATCAGAGGTCGGCCTAAGAAAAGGGGACGCAATGGGGCTGCCGATGTGAAAAGGGCCCAATAATAAATAAAGTTAGAATAAAATAATACAGGCTGTGTTTCTTTGTCTTCAGAGATCTTTATAGTGTTCTCGTAATTAAAAGAAGGTATTTAATTAAGTTGGTTTTTTTTTTCAGATTTCCCCTTTTAAAATCTCAATATTTGAGCATCAGGGATGGAGGAAAAATTCATAGATTAATAATATTATTCAAAAAGATGTGACTTGAGATCTCAGCCGTTCACAGAAACAGATCAGGGATACGAGGACCGCATTATAAAAGATCAGACAGTAGTGGATGGTAATGGACTATTTAAAAACTATTTCTTTTACTTTTGTTTAAAACCCCTATAACTTTAACAAATTTTTTTGCACCCATTGTGAACAAAATAAGAAAAATAGTAAGGATTGAAATGAGAAAAAAAAAAGGCTGTTGAGGGATCTAATTAGATTATTCCTTCTTTTATTTAAAGAAGGAAGGAATCAAGTCCGGACACGGAAAAGTATACATTTTTTTTTAAATTATAAAAAAAAAATCTAAGAAATAGAACAGATCTCATGTGATAAAATATACAATGAATTGAATGAAAAAAAGGAACAAAAATGCGGATAAAACAGCGGTTCAGATCTAAAGAAAACAGCTGAGAAAAAAAAACAATAAATCTAAAAGACAAAAAAAAAAGAATATATATTGGGAAAAGAAAGAGATCTAAAGAAAAAACAGAAGCTGAAACACCAGAAAAAACATCAAATTGAATGGAATCGTACCTTGAGAGAGAAGACGAACAGGCTTCGATCGGCGGGCAAACGAAGAGAGAAGAGAGAGAGAGATAATTAAAAAAATATTTGATAAAATAAATCAAATATTTCTTTTTTTTTTCTCTCTCTCTCTTTGTGTCTCTCTTTTTCTCTGTGGAGATGCGATGCCGAAGGGAAATGGAGGGCTATATAAAGATGAGTTCTCGGAGGAGTCACGTGCGGATGGGACCCGCACGTGAGTCCAATGAGAAAGAGAAGGGACACGCGTCGGAAAACTAGTGGGTCAATCGAAATATTCTGATATGGAAACGACACGGGATCAGATTGATGGCATCACAGCCGTTCAATGCCTTCCACTATGGACGGGGAACGAACGGCTGAGATACCGCGAGGTGAGAAATATCTGGCCGTTAATAGGTTTGAAATGACGGGGATACCCTCCGAGTTGAGTTGCAAGACAAGTGGCAGCGGCTTGCCTGCCTGGACCCTGATTAGGGATGCAGTGCACGTGATAGGATTTAAATGACACTTATGCCCTTGAAGGGTGAAATGGTCTTTTCGTGTTTGCGTGACACGAGGCAGACATGCATGTCAGGGGCTGACACCCGAGCAAGGGTATATTTGTTTTTTTTTGGGACAAAATAAAGGATATATTTGTAATTTTAAACAATGGAAGCCTCAGTATTTTCTTCCGTTTGAGTTTGAGGTTATTATAGGAGCCGTCTGATTGCAATGAATGGAATGGAGAAAAACCGAGAAATAATAAAAATAAGAGGATTAAAAAAAACAGAAATAAATACTATGTTTGATTAGAAAAATTTAAAAAATAATTTATTAGAAATAAAAAAAAAGTAAAAAATAAAAAATATGATAACATGACTGTTATGCCTTTATGCAAATGAATATCATTATTATTATATATAATAATAAATTATAATAATTATTTTTAATATTATTAAAGTATTAAAATAAATTTATTATTATAGATAAATATTTAACTTTAATAGCTTACTTGGACACTATTTGTTAATATTCAAATCTTTATTAATATCATTAATTAATAATTAATTAAATATAATAAATAATTAAAATAGTTCACTTTAATACTATTTATTTTATTTATTATAATTAATATTATATTTAACTATTTGCGAACTAATTATTATAATAAATTATTTAGATTAATAAATTTATAATAATAAAAAATAAATGGGTAATTTACCTATCATAACTTTCACTTCTTTCCCACGCCTCTCAAAAATGAGAGTCACAGGAACTCCCCCCCATGTCTGTCCCACTTCTTGCCCATGCCTCTCCCACTACCATTACTCCACATCTAAACAAAGACTTTCTTAATGTAAGCAATAATTTCCATTCTTTTCCTTTAAACCAAACATCCCCGAGGTCTTAGACCATTTGGGTCCTTGTGCTAGGTAATACTGGTACTAGTTTTCATTACCACGTATCAATTATCTCAATTTAATTCTAATTTTTATATTAAAAAAACAAAAATACTAATATTATAAATAGTAAATAGATAAATTATAAGTAGTATATATGCTATTCATATGTATACAAGATGGAGAAAATAAAATCATTTATCACACCACAAGTTCATATTAATACATTTTATTTATCTTTAATTGAATATATATATATATTTAACAGGTGCACAAATCAAATAGACGTTGAGCTATTTTATTCAAGGGAGCGTGTGCACAGTCATATTTAAATGTCACACACCCTCACCCTGGTGTTTTAATCCCTGATATTGAACTTCTAGCATGCGATATCTTACATTGTGAGATCAGTGCCGCTAGATCAAAATTATTTTAATAATCATAAGGTTTAATTACCGTACAAGTCTCTATAATTATGTATTTTCTGTTTTTTTAGTTCTTCTAATATTTTTAGGTACAATTAAATTCTCATATTTGATTAAGTTGAGTCATTTTAGTCCATAATAATATTTTTAGGTACAATTAAATCTTTGCAATTTACACTTACCCATCTCCAACGTGGACTAGAATGACTCAACTCGACTAAATATGATAACTTAATTGTACCTAAAAATATTACAATGACTAAAAAGGCAAAAAATACATAATTACAGGGACCTGTACAGCAATTAAACCTAATTATAAATTATTCATCTAAACTTAGTTTGGACCGTCCGTCAACCCAAAGCAAAGCATAACTTTGATTTGGTCATTAAACTAATATAAAATCAAGAAGTTTTGATTTCTATTGAAAAAGACCAAATGAAATATTTTAAATATTTATATGTATTTGATTTTTATCCCGGTGTATACATAACAACTTTTATTGAAAAAGACCAAAAAGAAATCAATGCTTGTTTTTTCCACGCAAAACTCTTGTTTAATTGATGAAAATGAAATGTCACCATCTGGAAAAAAAACAAGTACAAAAGCAATTGGCCAAATTCCATAGCTTAAACATAGTGAGGGGCTCTTTAATAAAATAGGACAAATACTTGGTCACATTGATGGAAACTTAAACGAGAAAAAAGAAGAGCATCCCTGGAATATGTGACTAAAAATCCTGCTCTCAAAATACACTAAAAAAAACCAGGAAAAATGGTTGGAAGTAACATCAATTCAACGAGGGCCAATAAAGCAGAATATTTTCTAAGACAATCAAGCTTGGACTAAGAAATGGTCTTCCTGGTTAAGTTGTCCAAGAGAATGACATCTTGTTTCTCATTTTTCCTCAGCCTTCAATTCAAGCATATGATGATCACTTGGAGTTCCATGAAAACATAACTCTGATAACAATTGATGCTGATACGGGTCCGAGTCCGAACCATTCGGACTGAGAAAACGTTTGCATTAACATCGCCATTCTGCAGAGATAAAGAACGTAACTGATTAGATCGAAAAGTCGAGAACGTAACTGATTAGATCAAAAAGTCGTGCGGGACTCGCACATTTTCTACGGGAAAGCTTCGTGTCATCGTATTCAGATAGTAACTCTTTGTCTATCCTGATTTTGTGGACAAGAGTTCTCAGAAAAGTACATGCTATAATGACTGTGTTATCGTATATGTATAGCACAACAATGCGTGCAAACAAAATATAGTTATCATGGAAGGGAGTCAAAGCTAATGTTTCCTCGGTTAATTGCTATCACAAAACCGCTGGTTTTCTAAAATTTATAAAAATTATACTAACTTTCTAAAATTATTCTTATTCAAAATATGCTTTAAAAATATGTAGTTGAGTATAATTTATTAAAAATTTATAAAAATACGTTAAATATAAAGAGATAAATTTGAAAAAATAAAAAAGACCAAAGATAATGTATAAATTAGGGCAAGTAAAAATGACCGGAGGGGTATTATTTTTGAAAAATATGAAACTTCGAACCGGGAGGAAAATGAGATACCAACCCTCCTATAGCAGGACTGGTTTAAGTTGTCTTCAAGCTATATGTAGAATCACAAAACCGTTAATATAATATCCTCAAAGATTTCAAGGGAAGCGGACAACATAGATACTAATTCACACAGTTGTTGTTGTTCTCATGTTCTTTGCTCCCTGTTTTTAATGCATTAGAGATTTATCCACTTTATTAAAAAAAAAATCTCAAGGTTGGATAGGTTCTTCTCAAGCTATACATAAAATCACAAAACCATTAATATAATATCCTCAAAGATTTCATGGGGGAGCAGACAACATAGATAACAATTTGCAAGGTTGGATAGGTTCTTTTCAAGCTATACATAAAATCACAAAACGATTAATATAACATCCTCAAAGATTTCAAGGAGAGTAGACAACGTAGATAACAATTCGCAAGGTTGAATAGTTCATACCTTTAAGTGTGTATCCACATATTTCCAAGGGATGAAGGTTTCTCATTATTTGAATTTGCAGGCTGAGTGCGAGGAGGAGGTGCATACACAGTCAAGGGAAGAACCCAATCACCCTTTTCTCTATCCTCAACAAGAAGAGGATGCTCATACCTGCCAATTGGAAGGATCAGAATAAAGCTTTAGAGAATAAAGTTGCAAAATTGATAAATCACTGTCATGGAGAGTAAATCAAAGGCATAAATCACCAGGCATGCATACATCAAGTGTCATGGTGCCAAACAAACAGAGAATGCTATTTATTCACACTTTTTGAAGGTAATGCCAGGACACTTTCTAGTAGAATAAGAAATAAGATACAAGTTGAAGGGAACCGAGTAATTGTTTTCAACAATCCAAGAGTACCTAGATATGTCCAAGTGTTTTGGAGTTGTGAAAAATTCAAACCGAAGAGCCCATTGCACAGATATGTAAGGTGTGGAGAAGGACATGGGTCCATCAATAGGAATTGAAAAGAGAAAACTTGTCTGCATCAAATCTGAAACTACCTCATGGTGATCACTTTGCACCTGCAAATAGACGCCAAGATGACATATAATCAATGTATATATTACCAATAAATGCTAAAGATGAAATTTGAGCAACTAGAAGTCTATAATAGTTGGTCTTCTGGCACTCAATATGTCAGAGAAAAAAAAAACAATACTGGATAAGAAAAGGTTCACATTAATAACAACCACAATGTTTAACACCAAAAATTCACTCCAATAAAAAAACCAATTAGTTACCACAGATGCATGCATTCTAAACCTACAGTTAGGCTATAGGAAACGATAAAAAAAATAAAAACCTTGGTGGTTGTCAGAGAGCTCCTTCTTGAAGGATGTGCAAAGCGCTGGTTGATGGTTTCTGAAGTCTCTAGGGTTATTGAGACCTGTTATAAAAGAATCTAGAGATCAAAATTCATGGACTAAATGATAAAAACATACTAACCTCAGTATATATATATATATATATAAGCAACAAAAACAGAGAACATCACAGTTACCTCAAGACATCTCCTGGGGCCTTCACCATGAAAAAAGGTCAGAGTACCACCAATCTACAGCCACGAATCATCAACTACTTGCGATTTTTTTAACAAATGAATCAATAACATGCATGAGATGTAGAAGATACACTTACCAAATCACCAAAGTAGTAGGTTGAATCTGAGTTCTTAGGGGAGAATCGTAGCAAGACTTGATCATCTATCCTTATATTGTAAGATCTTCCTCGAATAAAACCCTCTGCTGCAGGAAATGTTTGCTTCAAATTAGATTAAATGGATCTTACATGATAATATGGGATTGACAAAAGCACAATCATTTACATGCTGCAGATTCAGCAGATTTTGCTGCAGATGGTGCTCCACCATCATCATTGGCAAAGGGGGAGCCTGATTTCCATGGGACACTTGGAGAAAGAGCAGATGTGGACACATTGATCTTCTCTTGAGGTGATACAAATCCTATCAAATATCAATGGAACATATCATAAACCAGACACTATACAACACAAAATTAAAAAGAAAATATCATTAGCATGGTAGCAATATATACCGATGCTAGGACATGATGTTTTTATTGATATCAATCCTCAATATTTAATTTGATGATGTGCAAATATGGTGAAGACAATTAAATCATGATGGCATATGAATGTATTAAATAAAATAAAACAACAACAACAACAACAACAACAATAACATAGATTGAATATCAATTATTGGGATTCAGTCTGTAAAGAGATGGAAAATGTTACCAGCCCCAGGATCATCTATGACCTCAGCTACCAACAGCTGAGATATAGGTATATATGAAGAACTGGTGCGTGCTCCTTGCGAATACAGAGCCTCATTGTTAGATGCCTTTGTCGCCATTGATTGTAAGGATAATGAACTTCTGAAGGACAGATCAAGGTTCCCTTTAGTAGGATTGTAGGAGGACACAGATGATATCTCATCTCTTGAGCTATCATATCCTTCTTCAAATCCTTCAACAATTTCATTTGCTCTAGTCTACGAAGAGTAAATATCATTTAGTAAGATAACAGCAGAGCAAGTAATTGTTTCATTTTTTTACGTAATTACTACTTGGGAGATATTCTACAACTGACCCAGCCCTGTCAGCAACATGGCACAATCACAATGATGTAATTCAAAGCAGATGGTACTCTCATAAACATAGTCTTTTTTCTCAGGAAATGGAATTTGCAATACAACCCTAATTCTTTTATCAAAAAAAAAAACTTTTAAACAATAGAGGGCTCGACAGCATGCACTGACAACATTTTTTTTTTTTTTGGGGTTCTATTAATTCAGTAAGGCACCAAAAATATCACTAAATCATAATTAATTTATGAACGCATTAACCATAAAGGATGTTTCAAATATCTTTTGGGTTTTGGCAATGGGAGCAGCAAAACCTTGGCCATGCAAAATGCACAAGTTAACACGAACAAACTACATGAATCTCATCAACTGCTCACCCATTCAGAGTCAGAATCCTTCTCTTTCCAGTATATATCCATTTGATCTGTTGCAACTGATAGGCCACCTGTAAATTAATTGCCTATTCATAGTGAGGTTTGCCAGAGGATTTAATCAGTAAACTGAAATATCAACTAATACAAGACAGCTTATAGGTAAAACAACTCGCAGACATATCCACACATAAAAATTATATTATCACAACCACCTTCACTGAGTAAGTTGTAGGTTTTTTGAGTGACCCAAATTTGCAATGGAGCGCGCGCTTCCTGCAGCAAACAAGATTAGAAATATCACTTTAGAAAATGATGTCTCATCAGGAAAGATCAAGGTGGTATACAGTAGGGCGACAAAGATAACATCTAGCAAGATAAAACAGACAACATAGGTACTGAATGTCCAGATGAGCAAAAGAATAATTTCACAAGAAGTGATAGTTATACATTCACATAAATTCAATTAACTTCTAACAGCATTAACCACTATAGTACTCACCAGTTGGACTTGGCCATCCGCAGACTCTCGACTATGTTGCCCATTCTCCAACATAAGCCATCGTCCACGAAGTGTGGTTTTAACATAATACGTATAGCGGATGGTCGTGCCCCTGTATGATGGTGGTAAAACCTTTGGCAATTCTGCTCGTACTATATCTGAGTAAGATACAACTGATTAGTTTGTGATAGACACAGATGTTTTATAAAGCAGCATGATATCTAAACACAACAGTGCTATGCATGACAGACAAAAAGCATCTAAATTAATTATCTAAGAATCACAATTTTTAGACAACAGATAAATTATTTGGTAATTTATTTCATAAAACCCATTTACTCAAACCAATGGACAAGCAGGTTAGCTTCAAGAAAGCATGCAATAAGCATCATCAAAGTCTTGGACGTATTAAACAAGTGATTGTCTATTCTTCTGTATACATGTAACTATTCAATATGACTAAATGTAATTAACTCTTAACTCCATGTACTCGAACTAGTTCCTTTAACCAATGGTTACAAGCCTTGTTTTGAACAAGATCCAGCAAGTAATTTGTTAAAAGAACAGAAGAGGCATCTGTCTTAAGTCAACTTATTCCAAAGGCGCATGAATAAATATTCAAAAAGAGGAAGCAAGAAAAAAGTTTCAGTCGTGTTAAGCAAGCTCTTGCTATTACACTACCGCATGCCAACAAGCATGTATTATTTGAACAGCACCAACACTAAATCATTATGGGGTTTATCACAGACCTAAGACTACTCAATGACTTATAATATACAGGCCATCAGGAAGGTATGCTTACCTCTTTATGCATGTCAATACTCTCTGACTTCCCACACACTAAGGATTAAGTAGAGAGAGTTGTATTAAGTCCATTCAAAATATAATGATGATGACAAAGAAGATTTTGGCAAGAGATATTTACCTATTAGAAGTATGTCATTGTAATCTAGCAAGAAAAACACTCCACTTGTATTATTATTTATTATTATTATTATTCTTATTATTTTTGAGTTGATAGATCAATCAAAATACTTGTCTTGAACCCTTTTTGCAGGCATATAATATGAAGTTTGCTAACGAAATTCACTAATGATAATGGTGATTTTGTCTGATTTGAAAATTCTCAAGGAAGAGGTATACATATCAATTGACAACAATGCATTTACCAATCACATAAAAAAAGATCACTCACATGTTTTGGTAGATCCAGATGACACTATAGCTTTCGAAACCATTGATGGGGTTGAACAATCCAAGAAAACATGCTCACCTGAGGCAAGATAACAAGCTGAATCAAAGACATCCAAGGAATATTGATCAAACTAGAGGCATCAAGTAAAAATGCTAATAAATTCAGCCTACAACTGCATCCAAAAATAAAACAATAACATACACCACTGGATCAAAGTAGAGTCATCAAATAAACAAGACACTTATTCCAGCAACAATAGACAAAAAAGAAGAGGCACTTGTACAAGACCGTGTAGGAGGGACTTAAGAAACTAAAAATAACAGAGTTGGAACATCAATTTAGCACTAGCACTCATGCATAATTGAGTGTACAAAAAATCACAGAGAATCCAAGCTACTAAATCAAGAGGGGATAAAATTGTCCACAGTCACAGGCTTTTCTTTGCAAGCATTCAGCTAAACCAGTGAAAAATAGTTTAACCTCATATCATCAAAATACACTGAGAAAAAAAATAGAACACATAAGTGAGACCTCTATTTCGCTTTGATCCTGGCGGAGGTTTTGGTGTTGCAAACCACTGAGTGTCCAGCTTCTCAATCCCTTTAACCTCAAATGTAAGGTTATCAACAAGCAACGAGGCAAAAGCATAGCCGAACTGCTCCTTCTGTGTCTCCTCATTCGACAACTTAGGACTGAAAATTTCTATAGTGGCAGTGATTGTATCACCCGGCCTATATATCTCTTTGCCTGTCTGGAGCTTCAACGAAGGTGAAATTTCAGATTTTGCAAACGAACTCCTCTTTTTCTCCTCATTAGAGGCTCCAATCCCAAAAAAGGAGAAGCCTTTCAGTGACATCTTCTCCCACCTCACTGTTGAACGAAAATCAATCAAACAATCAGCATGCTAACAATTTCTACACATTCAAACAACCAAAATTCCAGCAAATTCAGATCCAAACTAAATCTAAACCTAAAAAAAATAAAAATAAAAAGAAATCCAAGCAAATCTCTGTCCAAATGCACAAAAACCTTACCAGGAGCAAGGATCACGAACTTTCTAACATCAAAATGGAGATAAAACAACGGATCTGTGATCAAAACCAGAATTTGGGAGCAAACGAATGACAGATCGCGATGGGATTTCGCGGGGGAATGCGAAAGCGAGCGAGAGAAGAGGAACGAAATCCACACCGTTGAAATCACACGGCAAGGAAACCAAAACCAGATCCAGTCCTTAATAAAACGCTTCTCTTCTTCATTAGCTTTCCTAATTCCTATCAATTTCATAAATTTCTATAAAAATAAATCATATACATATATACACATATATTAAAGATGTTACCAACGGCACTTCGTAAATCGATATCCCATCCTCACAGTATAACGTTTATTTTTGGGGATGTCCCCAAGATCGAACTTCATATCTTTCACGTAGCGATAGAATATGGCCGTCAAGTGTTCTGCTCCCTCACACGCTCATATCCCTCACACATTATCTTTTTCATTAATTAATTAATTAATTATATTAAAATAAAAAAATAGAATATATATACATTATATAAAGTTGATCCCCTAAAAGCCTTGGCATGTCATTTGGAACAATATGATTGGGTTTGGCTTGGGTTTGGCTTTTTTTTTGGTAAAATTCAATGCTTTTGGATTGTGTTTGGTTTTGTTTTTTTAATAATAATATATATATATACACATTTCAAAAACAAAAAAACGTTTGTTTTATTATTTGTATATTATTCTTTTTATTAAATTTATCTCATAATATTAGTGTTTTGGTAATTTTCCATTTTTTTAAGTGATTTATGTTTGAAAATATTTTTTTTTATATAATTTGCATAATTAGATAAAGCCCATAACATAAGCACTGGTATCTATGGTAGTATACATAATATTAATCTTTTAGTGATTTTAATTTTCAAAAATTTGTTTGGTAAAATTCATTGGAAAAAGTCAAAAGAGCCCTCCTTCCTTTAATTCCTGTCTATCTATAATTTATCCGTCACATTTATTTATAAAATCTCATTATGACTATGCTACAACCTCTACCCTATAAGTGAAAAAAAAAAATTTGGTGTTTTTTATAGGTGTTTGTTTTTACTTTTTAATAGGTTTTGAATGGGAGGATCCCCATATATAAAAAAACCAAACCCAATCCAAAAGCATTTTAATATATATATATATATATATAATTTGGAGCAATATGATTGTGTTTTTTTAAAAAAACTATTTGCTTGGGTTTTGGTTAAAAAATTATTAAAAATATTTTAAGATATATATATATATATATATAGTTTTGTAGAACCATCAATAAACCGGAGTTCCATGTAAAAACCCTAAAAATTTTTAATGAATATTTATATATGTTTGACTATTCCAAGTATGTTTTACTACGGTTTGTATTTCTAGGGTTCATCAATTGTTAGTCCGGTAACAAGTCATACTCTGCTACATACTCTGTCACATCCTGTCTCTCTTTCTTTAAAACAAGTATCCATATCTACATATATATATACACACACATAATAAATCCAAAGAAATACTATGTATTTACATATATATATATACACACACAACAGTTGAAAAAGAGAAAAAAAAAAGTTGGTTTAGGATGCCATGCCGGTTTGGAATTGATAAAATGGAATCTCATCAAATTACAATAATCTATTATTTATCTAAATAAATAAGCATTGGTTTCCCAAACACTTTAATGATGCGGAGCCCATTCTTATTCTTTCAAAAAAACCAAAGCAGTGCTTTTTTTGTCTGCCATTAACTTATATTTCCCAAGAATGACATTGCCTTTTGTTTGTCACTTTGCTATCAGCATCTTCATTAGGTTCTTTTCATTGCATACTTTCTTTTGAGAATGAGTTCAGGGCTGACAGACGATTGGGAAACTTAGGAAGAATGCTTGCGAGAAGGTCTGTGGTGACAACAAAGAGGTTTCTCTGGAGTTCCTGAAAAACTATAAGCTTAGACCTCGAGGGTGAGGGCGTTGGCAGAGTGCCAAGGAAAGCGAGAATCGAAGGCCGGCCAGAGATTGACCCGGAGGCCAAGAAGCATAAATGAAATGGTCTCTCACGCCATTACTTCCATTTTTTGAGCTTCGCTTTCTCACCTCGCTTCATCGGTTCTTGCTCCACCTTGCATTCACTCTTTGCGTTGTTGGGCAAAAGGATAGCGAAGTCTATGAGGGCTCACTGTTCCACATGTTTTTTTATGGCTGAGAAAATTAAGTTTTATTTTATTTGGCAAATATTATTATATATGTCAATATCTGATTTTACACAATCATTATCTATGTCTATTCAGAGGTAATTTTTTCATGTACGGATTTTCTTTTTTGATGCGAGATAGGGTTCCTGATCGTGAACTTGATAATTTGATGTTGTTGATTCAATAGATGTTTTGAATTAACATGTCAAATTTTTTTGTTTTAAATAACATAATTATTGGTGAATATTTGGTTATTTGTGCTAGAACAAAAGCCCGAGCTCATGCAAAATAACATCTCAAATGAAAAAGATGTAAAGCCTAACCTTATCTCTAAATTGTTATTGATTGTAATTAAATATTTTTTTCAAGCATTCATATAATTGCATGTTTTGGTTTATATATTATCAGTATCTCTTGTGCTTTGATGAACAAATCTACCATTCAAGGTTCAGGTTCTTCTTTTAGTTGGTCTTTGTATTATTTGAGATTCTTCCTTTTTACTAATATTTAGTTTTATTTGGAAGCATGAATTTATAGTTAAGCTCATAAACTAACACTCCACAATTCTTATGCAGCTAAAGAAAGTTAGCAAGAGTTACTACAGCTCGCATCAACAAAATCAAATAAAAAAATCTAACAAATCAGGTACATATCATTGAATGGTCATTTAATATTGTACTTACATTATTATAATATAATATAAGGATGATATACTTTCTTATGGTATACTTTGTGCTCTATGATAGTATATTTAGAATATATGTATAGCAAACATATTTACAATTATATAAGATAGCAGAGATAGTAACAAACAAGATAAAAAGGTAGTTACAATTTCTTTTTCCCAATATATTATATATATATATATATATATATTTGTTATTCATTGTTTTTCCCTTTTTAAAGATTATATATATAGATATTGTTTTATTCAAAAAAACCTCAAAAAAACAAGATAACAATGGGTGTAATGGTTTTGGTTTATGTTTAATAATAAAAGGTAATATAGATATTGTTTTTTTGTTTTTCCTCTTAATATATATATTACCGTATATAATAATAAATATATAATAGCTTTTTAGCGAGGATTAGAGTCAATTTATTTAATCATCGGGATCTAAAATGTTTTTGACTAATTTACATACATCTACACATCTAACGTTTGTCACTAGCTGCCATTCTTCAATTGATCTCAATTCACATATATTTTTTTACAAAAATCTTACAAAAATACTAAATTGATGACTACCAACAATAATTCAACACAACACAATTGCATATATATATATATATATATGTGTGTGTGTAAAAAAACCTTACAAAATACTAAATTGATGACTTCCAACAATAATTCAAACACAACACAATTGCATATATATATATATATATATATATATATATATTTTTTTACATTCAATTTATATTGATTTGAAGTCATTTTATAAACAAACTATAATGCAACACCAATTTGTCATATTCAAATATTTATTAAAAAAATTACATAAAAACTTGCAAATTAGTAAAATTATTTTTTTGGTAGATCAATCGACATGCTTCCCTAACGATAAAAAGTAGACAAGAAAATAACAACATATTGATTTATTTATTAATAAAAAGTGTTAAAAAAATATAAAAACAAATCTACTCTTCTTTTTAAAAAAAAATCCACCAAAGAAGAAGATCTAGAGGATCAACATATATAAAGTTGATCCCTTAATTCCCTTCCATGTCATTTGGAGTCATTTTGATTGGATGAGAATTTAATATTCTTTTGTTGTATTGAACCTATTTCCCATTAAACCTTCTATAAAAATGATAATAAATAAAATTAATTCATAATCCAAGAACGGCCTTAGATGACAAATATAAGGACGTCTATAGTGAACGTCGTATGACATCCCAACAACACCTATACTACTTTACAGAACCCTAATTCAATTCTTTCTCCAATATATATATATATATATATATATATATATATAATTCAATTCAACTATCTATATAGAGATAGGATACTAAACAATCTTGCAACAATTAACATTGCACATCTATGGACATGCTTGACTTACAATGCATCATCTTACCCCGTCATCAGAGAAGACGATGTAGAGCATCGACGGGGTACTTAGGAGTACGAAAGAGACCATCGGGACGTTATGCGGCGGAGATTAGAAACCCTTCTACTAAAAAAAGACATTGGTTAGGCACATTTGATACACCAGAAGAAGCAGCAGTGGCTTATGACATGTCTTCAATCACCTTTAGAGGTATCGAGAAAGCTCAGACTAATTTTTGCTATAAGTTTCTCACTATGTCTTCTCCATCTCCTCCATCACCGCCACCATCACCTCTTTCTTCGGAAAAGGAGAAGAAATATTGTTCTGAAGATAACTTGGAGATTAATGATGATCATGATCATTTGGTTTGATAGAGATGAGCGATTGGATCAATATTACCACCATTTTTGCGAGAGTTTTTTTGTCAATCGAATGCATTACCTTCGTCTTTAATACTGTAATGAGCAAGTTATTCATCATTTCTAATGATGTATTGCAAGATGAAAGCTTTGCTATAAAGAAGAACAAAATAATTAAAGAGAGTTTTGTTATAAATGAAATGAGTTTTTTTTTTAATAGAAATATAGTTTGATCATCAAAACCTCTGTGATAGTCATCAATATATATATATATATATATATATAAATGCAAGTACCATTAATTCTCAAATGGTTTATTAAGTAGCATATTCTTTCATATATATACTCAATTAATATATGTAATGAAAGTAATTAATACAAGAAGTTGACAATTAATGGTTGCATACTATAATGACTGTTAAAAAAATATCAAATGAATTTCTACCATGATAATAAATATAAATCAACCAATATAATAATAGAGTACTCCCTAGCCTCTTTAATTGACATTTGGACTTTCAAGATTGGTTAAACTAACCAAAAAAAAAAACTCAATAGCCCTTACATTCTCATTTAAGGTTTTATTTTCTTTTAATATATATATATATATATATATATTATTTAAAAAAAAACATATATAAAGTTGATCCCCGAGTAGAGTAAAGTAAGGGAAATAGAGTTTTTAAGTCATACCTTATTTGGGGCTAAGGTAAGGTAAATGAAGGTTATCAAACCATCTGATATTTGAATTGAAAGTAATATAGGGTAAGTTTTTATGTCAAATTACTAAAATAACCATTCAATGAGTTATTATAATAACAACATAAATACAAATATAAATACTAATATACTAATAGGAATATTAATAATATTAATACTAATATTAGTTAATACTAATAATAATACTAATATACAAATAATAATAATAATATATATTATTATTAATAATAATATGAATAATAATATACTAATACTATTACTAATAAGAATATTACTAATACTAATAGGAATATTAATATACTAATATGAATACAAATTATAATAATAATAATAATAATAATAATAATATGAATACTAATATACTAATACTATTTAAAAAAATATCAAATGAATTTCTACCATGATGATAAATATAAATCAACCAATATAATAATACAATACTCCTTAGCCTCTCCAACTGACATTTGGACTTTCAAGATTGGTTAAACTAACAAAAAGAAATTACTCAATAGCCCTTACACTCTCATTTAAACCTTTCCAAATAAGATTTTGGACATATATATATATATATATACACACACATACGTACATATACATACAATAAATTTTATCACCCTAAAGCCTTTGAACTCCATTTGATGCATGGATTTTGAATTTTTTTATTTGAAAATTTTATTATGATAGATTGCATTGAAATGGATTGATAAGTCTTGAAGGGATGGGAACCTAACTTTGTTTTTGGTCTAACCTTTAAAAAAAAAAATTATTATGTTAAAATCGATTGATGAAATTTGAGCCTAACTCCTTGCCATTTAGAGCATGTTGATTGTTGTTTTTGTTCAATTATTTTTTAGAATTATTTTTATTATGTTAAATATATAGAATAAAACTCCATGCAAAAACAAGATGAATTTAGTCATTTTTTTACAACCATCATATAATGACAAACAAAAAAAAATTAAGAAAAGATAATTTATCATCTCCATCACATTATGTGAAAAAATCATCATAACTATTTTTATCGGTAAAAGATGAAAAAAATTAGAAGAATCCATCATCCATGAGAAATTTGAAAAAAAGATTTGGAAGCCGAGAAAAAAACATGTTAGCCTAAGTCAAAACTTATTTTTCAATAAATAAATAAATTACTGAACAAATAAATGAATCAAAACAATGAAATTTTAAACATTGCTTCAAAATTCCATTACAGAGAAAATCCATTACAAAAGTGTTGTAAACATATTAAATTCATATTTCCATCTACAAACATGACTACAAAACTCTCTTACTAATCCATCTTCACCTAACCATTCATTACAAAGGATATCATCGATTTTTCGACCACACAAACGGCTCTCACACTCCCATTCCTCTTTTTCTAGCCATTTACATTCTATACTCCATACGATATCTCTAAATAATTTTGCTGCAGAATATCTACAATTATTTATTATATAATTACCAGATTTTTTGCTTTCAAATGGTTTTGAGCCATGATCAACTCTTCCAATAGCAACCATGTTGAGCATTGCCATGCCAGAAGGACGTGTTTCCTGATTTTTGTACAAAATAATCCCCCCTACATACCCAGCAAGTAAATGACCTTTAAAAGCTGCATTTGTTAGATATTGGATGCCTGAATCCATTTTCAACTTCATACAGTCGATCTGAAAAACAATGTCAAAAATATATTGTCAATATTAGTACTATAACTCATCTACCATAAAAAAAAAATGATAAGTTTTGCACCAATCCAAGCACCAAACAAGCTTCCAAATTGTCTTTCTGGGCACAATTTTGAAGAACACTAATATACTCCTTCATATCAAGATACCATAAATTATCAACCCGCATTAACTGCCCAACTTTCCGACTTTTCGATGCTACATAAAAACTCTTACAACTGCAAAAGATATATGTATATATATACTCATAATTCAAAGAAGCAACTATAGCTTTAATGCTATGAGGAATTAAGAAAATTACCAGCCACGTAAAATTTTGAGATCATGAAGAGATCTAGAAGATGTTGAAGCAATATATGCAACGATTTCTTCAATCAATTCTTGAGGGATGATGTCAATAAAAGACTTGCAATACTTCTCTCCCATACTAACAAAATGAAAAAAATTATCAGTTGTAATGTGAGAAAGAAAATTGAAGACAAACAAAAATGAAAGAAAGCAATGAAGGAAAATACATAGAGGAAAAAAATATAGACCTAGATAAGGAAAAAAACATCCTAACAAACTAGAGAATAATGATCACCACAAATGCAAACTCCCAAACAAAGCTGTGATAGATGGAAGTGTATATATATATATATATATATATATAGAAAAACAAAGAAAATAACACATAATAAATGTATGTATATATATACATAGAGAAAGAGAGAGAGAGAGATTGTGTGTGTGTGTGTGTGTGTGTGTGTGTGTTTTTTATCTTCTTGCTGGCATGGTTTGCCAGACACAACTTTTTATATTGTTTGTTTGCATGTCATTAGAGATATCAAGGATTTTGTTGTCAATTCTTTGTCTAAGGAGGTAAGATTTGATTTTAATTTTCACAATTTTTTATCGATTCATATATTTTTCTTTGAACTTATTTGACAAAAGACTTTTTACAGCTATTAGATAATTATATCATTTGTCATAGGATTTTGCTATTATAGGGCATCTGTATGTTACTTTCCTTTGTCTCAATTTAACAGTTGATGGTCATTGTTTTTCAAACATGATTTTTTTTCTGTAATTTGTTTACACCTTTCGACAAAGATATTAAGGATTCTGTTCTCAATGAGTTGTCCAAAAAGGTAAGATTTGCTAAAAGATGGATATGGATGTCAAGATCGTCAACTAATCATTTAAGCATGGTATGAAATAGCTAGATTCATTTTTGGTATTTGAGCTTGACTTCTTAGTCTTTGACCATTATATGTTATAACACAATATATGTTGTTCACTGCTCCCATCCAATCAAGAAGACAATCCGGTGCGGATGTACACATAAATCATCGAGATAAAAAATTTTAGGGTTTGCTAGCTTATGGCAGGATTGGAATGGAATATTTTTTTTCATCATGATCCAAAAATCTAGGATTTGCTAGCTTTTGGCTGGATTGGTACTAAAAAATCTTCTCTTCTTTTAAGAATATCTACTCTTCTTTTGGATTTTATCATAATTTTAATATTTTAAATTACATTTGTAGAAAAAATTGTACGAATTGAAATCAAATCTATTTGAGCTTGACTTCTTAGTCTTTGACCATTATATGTTATAACACAATATATGTTGTTCACTGCTCCCATCCAATCAAGAAGACAATCCGGTGCGGATGTACACATAAATCATCGGGATCAAAAATTTTAGGGTTTGGTAGCTTATGGCAGGATTGTAATGGAATATGTTTTTTTCATCATGATCCAAAAATCTAGGATTTGCTAGCTTTTGGCTGGATTGGTATTAAAAAATCTTCTCTTCTTTTAAGAATATCTACTCTTCTTTTGGATTTTATCATAATTTTAATATTGTAAATTACATTTGTAGAAAAAATTGTACGAATTGAAATCAAATCTATTTTTTTCAAAAAATCCAAAAAAACATGAACAATATGATGAACCAAAGAAGAACAACGCTAGGAAACCATCTCTCTATATATAGAAATAGAGTACTCTTCCAACACAATCATCAATATCCTAGATCAAACATGGTAAGACTCCAACAAAAAATACATATCATCAGCCTAATTTTTCTACAATTCCAAGATCCTCTTTTGCTCATCCTTCCTTATGATTATTATTATTATTCAATTATCAACCAGTTTGTTTTATTTATAGCAATAAAAAAACATATCATACTTGCATCTTGAATGTATCTGTCCTTATTATAATTTAATGCAATTCGCAGTGTTAGGAAAGCAAAACAAAAGAAAGAGAATGAGTACATCCAAATTCAAGACAATTTGTGTTTTTTGCGGTAGTAGCCTAGGAAAACAAAAGAGTTATCAAGATGCTGCTATAGATCTTGGCAAAGAACTGGTTTGACTTCTTACTTTTACCTAATTTTAATTGTTTTTTTTTTCATCACTCTCTCTTCCGTTCCATTGTTCTTTCTCTATTATTGTTCTTATAATCATATAGCCTACTCATTTGTGTATGCTCAATTACAAAAAATATGAAATAATGTTGCAAATCCCTGCAGGTGATGAAAGACATTAATTTAGTATATGGAGGAGGCAATATTGGACTAATGGGCTTGATATCGCAAACTGTCTTTGATGGTGGAAAACAAGTTCTTGGGTATGGTTTATTTAAAAAAAAAAATTCAAATGGTATTTATTTGAAAAAAATGAAGTTATTAACATTTTTTTCTCCATATGTTTAGTATTATTCCCAAAGCTCTAATGGATAAAGAGGTATGAAAAAAATTATTGAATTTTATGATAAGCTTTCCCAAGAAAAAAAACCACAAATACCAATGGCTATTCGGTAATATATATTGTTTTGTAAATTTGTCAGATCACTGGCATCACTCTAGGAGAAGTAAAACCAGTGGCCAATATGCACCAAAGCAGGAAATGACTGCAGATTCGATGCTTTTTATTGCTATGCACGGTTATTACACAACCTACATTTCATATTTATTATATATTCACTAACATTGTTTTTATTTTGATATCATTCTATTATCATTCATTATACCATCCTCTCACAAGTCATAAATTTTTCTCTTGAAAATAAAAACTAATTAATCTCAATTGAAATTATTATGCAGGAGGTTATGGTACTCTTGAAGAACTTTTTGAAGTGATTACGTGGGCACAATTAGGCATACATAACAAGCCGGTAATTCAATGACAATTATAGGCAAACATAATGGAAATTACGAACAAATTATGACAAACTTATTCATTGTTGTAGGTTGGATTATTGAATATTAATGGCTACTACGACTCATTGCTTTCTTTCATTGACCAAGCTGTAGAAGAAGGTTTCATCAACCCAAGTGCAAGACATATCATTGTCTGCGCTTCAAATGCAAAGCAGCTTATGGAGAAACTCGAAGTAAAGTTTTTACAAATGTTTTGAAAAATACTCTAAAATATGAACATGTTAATAGTTATTACTAATGCGTGAAAAATTCTACTGCAATGACAGGACTACTACCAATGTCATGAACAAGTGTCAGCAAAACTAAATTGGAACTATGACCAACTTGAACACTCCGAAAAAAATGTAAGTTCAATTAAAATATGTGAAAATATCAAGTTAACTACAAATGTATCAAAGGCTAATCATGACTTATGAAAAAAACACATATAACAATAATACTTGCGTATCAATTAAAAAAACAAAACAAAATGCATAAATAATTGATTTACTCTGATTACCATGAAAAACAAATGTAACACTAAACGATCCATGCATTAGTAACTATAACATGTTTTTTTAGTATAGTTTTCCAATTAACAACTTCACATTACTTAATGAAAAATGAGCTAAGACGTTATTGTTTTTTTCGGGGTTGACCCATCAAACAACCATGGCAAAAACCTCTCAAATCCAATCCATCTCCCCAAAAAAACACCGGAAATTACTCGATCGACCTCAACCTTCCAGCTACCATGGATGACGATGTTGAGCAGACAGAGTGTTTTACGATGCACATCCATAATAAAAATCATGAATGAAATGAAGATATTTTATTTTGTACCCTCTTATGTTGCTATTTTGAATGGACAATAAAAACTTGAACTTTTGCCTATATTTAATGCATGGATAAATGCTTCCAAATCAAATGTGATTTCTACAAAAAATTAATGAAACACTTCCAATGAACAACAATTATCATCAAATAAAATATTAATTACATTTAGAGATTTTCCAAAAAAAACAAACAATGAATATATATAAAGAACAAATAAATTGAAATAAAAAAGAGAAAAAACAGTATAGATAACCCGTAGCGTCAGCACGGGCCAGCCACACTAGTATATATATATAACATCCATTGAAAAAGATCATAAAGTAATTATTAGAAAATCTATGGATGAAACTCATGAAAGATTAAATATAGGGAAAATTACTGTTCACCCCTCGTAATTTTCAAAACTTCCCAAAAACTCCCTCCTACTTTTACACACCACGGACAGCCCTTCCGTTAGTGTTGAACTTCCCTTTTACCCCCTACCGTTCACTTCAAATGGGTCCATGTTGTGAAATCCCACTTTTGGCCTTGAAAATGGTGGGAAAAGAAAGCGCCAAATCACATCATGTTCAACCTTTTCAAGAGCTTTCTCCTTGGTTTCTGATAGACAATGCCTAGGAGTTGCATTACATCTCGTTGTTCTCCCTCATTTCTCCTCATTTGAATTGTTCGACTTGAGTTCTGCAGGTTTTCGAATATCTGGTGAGAATCTCTTCGTTGCTATCAGTTTGACCATTCCGCAGGTATTTATTATGGTAGCTCATTTGTGGTAGTCTGGGTGAAGTTTATCATACCCGAAATATATAAATCGGTTTCTCCAACAGAAAATGAAGTTGGTTTTCATCGGATTGGTCAAGTGTACTCCATCTTCAAATGAGCTGTAGTCGATTTTATTATCGAGACAGAGCATGTGCCATTGTCGTCTCCGTTTGAAAACGAATTCATTAAAATAATTGTAATACAAAAAGAAGAGATGTTTCTAATTAAATTTTACATGAATTAATTAGATCATAATATTTTAAATATATATATATTTTAAAAAATCCATAAAAAAGATTTACTTTGTTAGTGTGTTTAAAAAAAGAAGTTATTAGGAAATTGATGGATGAAAGATTAAGTATATATATAGAAATATGCGGAAATTGAGATGTAATGAAATATTAGTGAAATTTAAAAAAAAAAATCTCACTTATTTTTCATTAAAATAATTATAATACAAAAAAAAAGAGATGTCTGTAATTAAATTTTATCTGAATTAATTTGATCATACCAATATCTTAATAATATATATATATATATATATATTTAAAAACGCCTACTTAAAAAAGATCTACTTTGTTTTAGCGTTTAAAAAAAAGTGATTATTAGGAAATTGATGGATGAAAGACTAAATATATAGTTACATGCGGAAATTGAGATGTAATGAAATATTAGTGAGATTTTTAAAAAAATTCTCACTTATTTTTCATTAAAATATGTGTAATGCAAAAACCGAGAGATGCCTGTAATTAAATTTTATTTGAATTAATTAGATCATAATATTTTAATAATATATATTTTTTTAAAACACCCATTTAAAAAGACCTATTTTATTACAGTGTTTAAAATAAGTGGTTATTAAAAAATCGATGGATGAAAAATTAAATGTATATGTATATACATATATACGGAAATCAAGATGTAATGAAATATTAATAATTTTTTTAAAAAATTCTCACATATTTTTTATTAAAATGATCGTAGCACAAAAAAAAAGAGATGTCTGTAATTAAATTTTATTTGAATTAATCGGATCATAATATTTTAATAATATATATTGTTTAAAACACCCACTACTTAAAAAAGATCTATTTTGTTACGGTGTTTAAAAAAAGAGTAATGTTATATAGAGCGAACCACTACACGAACCAGCCACATGTGGCTGGTTCGTGTGACTGGTTCACTCCATAGAACATTACTCGTAAAGAAAATGGTTATTAAAAATTCGATGAATGAAGGATTATATATATATATATATATATATATATATATATATATATATATATATATATGATATCGAGATGTTATGAAATATTAGTGACTTTTTTTAAAAAAAATTTCATTTATGTTTCATTAAAATAATTGTAATGCAAAAAGGATAGATGTATGTAATTAAATTTTATTAGATCATAATATCTTAATAATATATATTTTTTTAATTTCATATTTCTATCATCCACTTAAACATTGTGGGAATATTGCAAATATAATAAATTTTAAATTAAAATTAAACATTTATTGATAAGTCATTAATTTTATTTTATTTTATTTTCCTTTTTTTAATTTATCAGATAAATAGTAAAGTCAAAGAACAAATCTTACAAAAAGTCACTGCTTTTATGTCTTTTTTTTTAATTTATTTTTTTTAAATAAGGAATAGTAAACTCAAAGATCAAATACCAGTGCTTAATATTCAAAGAGAGAATTTGCAGTATATGATGCATTTATCATTAATATTAGACATGGTGTATAAACTTACTATCTATTATTTATTATTTATTATTTATTAATATTATTATGTTCCTTAAAGTTCTTGTTTTTGACATCTGGCTTTTTAAAGATTTGAGATAAATTAAATCTTCATGGATTATAAAAAAAAAATATTTGCTTAAAGCCAATTATACGTGTTTATAACAAGGACAAAGCACATTTATTTACAATTACAAATATTATTTGAAAAACAAAAAATAATATATTTTCTATATAAATGTGACAAACACAATATAGTCAGAGGTGTGCACTACATACGAATTAAAAATTGATCATTCAGTTAATTTATTCTAACTCGATAGTACAAAGTTTGAGTTATAAACTCGCACTCAAAATTAAATATCTATTGTCATTATTGTATCCAATAATATTGAAATTTGAGACTTTTTGTATCATATAAAATATCAATTAATATATAAATATTTTTGGATGGATTTGGATAACTATTTTTGTACCAAATACCAATACTTAATTTACAAATGCTATCTAGCAATTTATCTTCAAATAACCCTCAAAGTTTATCTATTAATTAATGTGGTTAATGATTTAGTGTAAATTATAATTTTAAAAGTTGGATGGTACGATGCTTTGCGGTCACCGCCCTCGAACTCATTAACTAAGCCCAAGCTTCTCGTTTATATCGAGTTGTATTATTCTCACCTCCATGTTAAGCTATGCAGATCAGTAATTAACCCCTGGTTTATTTTTGAAAATCTATTACATGTCCCTCTCTTGGATTTGAACTGCTCTTGCTAGGGAGTTACACAGGCTGGAGGATTCTATTTCAGTTGTCTGTATTTAGTTTTCATGACCACTTCCACAAATTCCCGTGAGGAGTACGACCCTGATAAGCAAGATAATACATCCGGCAAGCACCTATTTTTTATTTATGCCTCTTCGATGGGAGAAATCTCTCTCTTCTTCTAGTTTCTCAATTCTATTGTTTTTGCTCCACTTTTAGTGAATTGTTATTTTTCTTTTTATCTTTTTGAGCTTTCTTATTTAATTGCACTTTTATTTTTTTGGGAAAAGTACAAAAAAATCCAGTGTGGTTTTCAGAGTTTTGCAAAAATAAGGAATGAGGAATTTTTCGATTCTATGATATGTGGTTTCCCAGTTTGCAAAAGGAAAAAAACCGTTATGACGTTAACTTTTTCCGCTTTTAGCGAGCGAAAATTGTCTATTTATGTAAAAAAATCACTATGTGGCTTTAAAAAAACAAGATTTTTTTCAACATGATTTTTGTTTGATTTTTGGAATTTAAGTTTTTCTTGTTTAGTGAAATTTTGGAAGAGAAATAAATTTAAAAAATATATTTTTTTATGTCATATAAGTTGATTTTTAAATAAAATGACGATTTTGCCCTTGTGAGTTAACACCGTTAATTGCTAGATAACGGTTTTTCTCTTTTTTGCAAATCTAGGAAACCACATATCATAGAATCGAAAAAAAAATTCCTCATTCTTTATTTTGCAAAACTCGGAAACCACATGGGTTTTTTTTGTACTTTTACCTATTTTTTTTAATGCATCCGTGATTTATTCATTTTATAAAAATATGCTGTTTATTTATAATTATTTTTATAATTATTTAATAAAATAACAATACAATAATTATTTTTGTTATTTAAAACATGTTAAAATTGGGCTATTTGAAAAAGAGGCACCGATTCAATGTTAAGGACCGAAAAGATTTTTATTTTGAAATAAAGTGGACGGTATTTTACCTGCTCAATTAATGTTGTGAGATGGTGTTGATTTTTTAAGCTTTTGAATAAGGTGGATAAATCACTAATTTATTAAAAAAAGAAATACTGGAAGTACAAGGTACAATAGTAGCGATGAGAAAAAAAGCTAGAAAGATATAAAGCGTAAACCTCACCAGGAGATGAGGAGAACGGAGAGTAGAGGAAACATGAAAAACACACAATAAAAGGGAAAAAACTGAGCGGGCGAAGTCGATCATCCCAAGACATAAGCTCGTCCCGAGCGGATGTAACAGATTACTCCGGTTTCATTTGGGCGACTCATCTGGAGAAGTCGAGTGGATCCGGGAGCTCGGGAAGCTTAAGGAGCGCTTGATCTTCAGATGTCCTCACGAGCTTCTCGCAGATGAGATTCGAGTCTGCGAGATAACCAAAGTAAGAACCAAGTTAGTCGTTTTGTATAAGATAGAAGAAATAGTAGAACAACTATGATTAAAAATACGATTGTTGCGTTCTAGCCAAATAATCCAGAAAATGGCTCTAGTACAAAGATCCCAGAGATTTCTAATGGAGGGATTCAAAGAGGGAATCCAGGTTGGTCCGGATAATTGAGGCGAGGAAGGTAGGGTTTCGAATAAAAAGGCACTTGAAAAAGGACCAAATACGAGAAGAGAAGATACAGCTTTATCAATAGGGTGGTCCATCGATTCGAATTATTGTGACAAAGAATGCATGTGTCGATAGGCGTCGGATTGCAACCTTTCTTGAATAAGTTTTTCAAGTCTAAGAATCTTGTTATCCCAGTGCTAGCCAACAGAATAAAGTAATTTTGCTAGGAGATTTAGATTTCCAGAAATTGGAATAGAGTTGGGAGCGGAGACCTCCGTCTATTAAGAAATTATAGAAAGATTTGACGGAGAAATTTCCGTTTTTATCTAAAGACCAGGAGTATGAGTCTTCAGTATCCACTGCACAATCGGGTAAAAAGTGTGATAAAAAGTCATAATCTTCAGTTGTGGCTGTTCGAAAAGGATTAACATGGGAATTAATCATGAATATAAATTGTTTTAAAGTAATCCAAGGATAGGAACAGTCCAGGAAAAGAGATGCCCAATGATTGTTGGGGGATTGGCCTTCCAGCCATCTATCAAACCAGAATAAGGTGTTTTCACCATTACCAACTGTCTTGATTAAGCAGGCACGGAAAGTGGGCAGAATGGCGTTGATTCCTGCCCAGAAGAATGATTTATTTCTTGGTGGTTGTGAATACAAGATACTGGGAGAATCACAATTGAAATAGTTGGCTCTGATGATGTTGGACCAGCAAGAATTCAGTGTGGTGATGAATTTCCACCACCATTTTCCAAGTAAGGCTTTGTTGAATTCCTGTAAATCAAGAATACCCCAGCCACCCATACTACGGGGTCGACAGATCCTTTTCCAAGCAATTAATCTAATTCCTTTCGAGCCAAGATCAGGCCCTTTCCATAAGAAATCTCTCTTGATTTTGTCAATTTCATGAATGACCCAGGCTGGAAGTTTGAAAACTGACATCCAGTAAACTGGAATAGAAGATAACACGGAGTTAATTAGAGTTAACCTTCCACCTAATGAAAGATAGATTGCTTTCCAGGGTCTGAGTCTGATACGGACAGAATCAATCAACTTAGACCAGTCAGTTCTTCTGGATCGTCTACCAAAAAAGGGAATACCCAGATAAGTAATGGGGAGGCAATCTCTGTTGCAATTGAGAATTCTCGCAGAGGAGGAGAGCGGTTGGAAGCCAAAAATTGGTGGAATATAGGCGCTTTTAGAGAAATTGATTGAAAGACCGGGAGCGACCTTCAAATAGATAAAAGAATTAATTTAATGATTTTTAAGATCTTCATGCCCCACTCGCAGAAAAATGATAAGATCATCGGCATATTGTAGATGATGGATCTTTCGTTTGATTGATCAAGTTGAACTCAATCAAAACCTTGGAATTAATAGCATGGTGAAACATTGCGCTTAGAGTATCATTTGCTAAAAGCAAATAGAAGGGGTGACAAAGGATCGCCTCGCCTTAATCCTCTTTGCGGCGGATAAAACCCCGTCGTGCATCCATTAATGAGGATCCGAGGTTTTTAGCTGATTTTGAGAATTGTGTGTACCCAAGAGATCCAGCGAGTTACCAAAACCTCTAGCTTCGAGAATCTCAAGAAGAAAATTCCAGTCTAAGGAGTCGAAAAGGCTTTTAGCAAAATCCACTTTTAAAAAAAGCAAAGCCAAAAACTCTCCTTTTTTGGAGATTAAAAATCACTTCCTGGGCAACTATAATATTATCTGCAATGCATCTACCCTTAATGATTTTAAGCTTTGATTTAGTAAAGCAAAGAGTTTTTCTTTTTTTTATTGTACAGATGGTTTAGAAATTTATATATATATTTTAAGAGATTAATATTTAATTATTTGATAAAAAATAATATTTGTAATAATTAAAAAAATAGCAAATAAAACTTACCTTGTTATTTTAACTTATTTTTATAGCATAGTGATACTGCCTATGTAAGTAAAATGGATCGCACTAAATAAACCATTCCAATAATTGATAAAGAAATTTAATAATTATTGACCAATTTCTTCTTTTATCCAAGAACAAAAAAATCAATATATTGAAAACTAGTATCAAAAGCACTGCTGTTATAAGACAACAACTAACAACAAGAATAATTTTTAAAAATAAAGAAAAAAATTCTTTTGAACCAATTCCGCTTGGCCATAACTTCTCTCTTCTCCGGCTTTTAAAATTAACTTCTATTTATTTTTATTTTCATGAATAAATGATCTAGAGAAAATAAAAGAAATGATTTTGGGGTGGAATAAGAAACAACAACAGAGTGGTGAGTGGTGAGTTGGAAAAAAAAATATTTTTATTTCATAATAAGCAGAATAAATGTTTATCACCCCCACAATAGATGAATAATAAAATATTTGACTATCATAAAGTGAAAAATTTAATTTTTTTAATAGATAGTTAAAATATAATAAAATTTTTTATACATGTAATTTATCCACTTTATTAAAAAAAAATATAATATATAATAAATTATATAACGATGGTGATATATATAGTGCATTGTAAATCATATAAATTCATTTATGTTTTTTTCTTTTTTCGCAATGCAATAAATTTACATTAATTTTATTAAAAAAAATAGAGCAAACAATCAATCATGAAATTTATTAGTAATGAAGTAAAAAAAAAAATCAAAGAAAAAATACTAGTGATACCGAGGAAACAATCATCCATTCCAATTGGTAATATAGGAAGGATTGAATTAATAAAAATTGTAGACATGAAGAAAAATAGCAAAATAAATAAGTAAATAAAAAGCAAACACCCAAAAATAAATATAAATCCAAATTTTATTCCACCCATTGAGCTACACTTAGCACAAAAGCAGCAACAGCAACAACAAACTCCTTAAACCAAAAAAGAAAAAAAGAAAAGAAAAAAAAACAACAACAACAACAAACTACAAAGACCAAACACTATTATGCATCTACATAACTAAGAACATGAAAAACACTAAACAAAAACACCAACATTAACACCACATTAAACCTTATTACCCTTCTCCTCCTCCTCCTCCTCCTCTTCTTCCTCTTCTTCTTCTTCTTCTTCTTCTCCATAACCATCATCAAGCTTGATACCTTTATACCACTTAGCACAAACCAAGAAAATCAAGAAGTCCAATGATGTCAAAGCAGCAAGGAGAAAGAAGAACCTATCAAGATGGCCGGAATTCAAGTTTCCGGGGATCCACCCGGGCCTTTTATCATCTTTAGTAGTAACAGTCATAACTATGGTAACCAGCATAATGCTCACATAATTTCCAAGAGATATAGAAGCCATGCAAAGTGAGCTTCCGAAGCTCTTCACGCCGTCCGGCGCCTGCCCGTTGAAGAACTCCAGCTGCCCGACGTACATAAACACTTCCGACGCACCGATAAGTGCATATTGAGGTATTTGCCATAAGATACTCATTGAGCTCGGTTCATTAACTGAGTTCTTGCTTACCATCTTCAACCTTTGAAGCTCTACAATGCCGGCGGACACCATTGCTAGCATTCCGATCACTAGACCGACACCCATGCGTTGAAGCTCAGTGAGTCCTTCAGGGTTCTTGGAAAACTTCCCGGATAACGGGATGAGGAAATGTCGGTAGATTGTGATGAAGCTGAGGACACTGATGATGTCAAAGACGGACATGCTCGCCGCGGGGATGTGAAAACCTTTGATGTTTGTGTTCATGGCAGCGCCTTGTTCGACAAAGAGTGAAGCCATTTGAGTGAACACTACTGAGTAGATGATAGTGCATAACCATATCGGCATCATCTTCAGCACACACTTCACTTCTTCGACTTGTGTCACTGTGCATAATCTCCATGATTGATCCTTATTCCTATCTTCTTCTTCTTCGGTCATCGTTGCAGCCTTGTCGAGAAATCTAATCATATATAATGATCAAGTGTCAATGGAGAAAATTTGTAATTTAATCTAAACGTACATGAATAAAAAACAAAAGGCTTGATAGGAATGAAGCAATTGAAATTTTCAAACACTAAAAGAATAGAATTAGATTTTGTGTTTTGTGAATGATTGAAGGAATTGCCTGAAATCATTGCTGTGAAGGATCTTCCTAGTGCCGGCAATGGCAGACACTCTGCCGTGAACTTCATACAACAACTTTGGGATCAGAAGGGGACCTTGACATGGAACTTATGAATAGCGGCGACAAAGACTTGAGCGATACGAGTCAAGGGATTGCCAGACGGTTTGAAATACCGATAACCGGGACTTCCGACAAGGAATAGAATCAATGCAAGAGCAGCAGCAGCAGTTGAAACCCAAAAGCCCATGACCCATTTCCCTGAATCTTCATAGTAAACCAGGATAGTGTTGGAGAAGAGTGATCCTGCATTGAGAGCTAAGTAAAAGTAACTGAAGAATGCCACCTTTGAATGGCTTTCCTTTGGATCCATTTCATCAAATTGGTCTGATCCAAATGTTGCAATTGATGGTTGATATCCTCCATTTCCAAATGCTATCATATATGTTGATAGATAGAACAAGATTGTTCCTATAGTCGATGGAGGATTACATTGTTTCAATGCATAACCACATCCTAATGGCTTCACTAGTAAAAACCAAGATGATAGTGATAGAAGAGTAAGTCCCTGTTTCAAACAACGAAAACATTAATTAAATTGATGATTAATTTCCCCGTCGAAGAGTTCAATTTTGAAGATGATAAATATATACATACATACCATGACAAAGATGAGCTGAAAGATGGCACAAGTGAAGTATCTACCCCAGTAGGAATCACTGAGGAATGCACCAAAGAGTGATAGAATGTAAACTGTGCCTGTCCATTTGCTAACACTGTTTGCTGCCTCTGCATTTTCTTGCTGCATAACTCTTGTCAAGAACAAAACAAGGTTCACTCCGACACCGAAGAAAGCGAGGGTCGATAGCCCGTAGTTCACTGCATTTATATGATCCGATAATTTAATTAAAAGTAAAAAAACAGAGTTGAGATATACATATATATATATATATATGTATATGTATGTACCTAATAAGATAATTGCCGATTTCCACTGGCCGGTTTTTTTCTTGATTGCAGGGTTTCCCTTTCTATCCATAGAACCATCTTCTGTGATTGGAGAAATGAGCTTTTTTTCTTCAATTGCATCATTAATAGCACTCTCTTCTTTAACCTGTATTGATGAACAACAAGATGAAATAAGAAATCGATGTGTTTGTTTGTTTGTTTGTTTGTTCGCGTGTTTATGCTAATAAAATGAATTGAACATACCACCAATGCAACTTCCTTGATCAGCTCTGAGTCAGCCATTAATATCTGAAGAAAAACAGAAACTTTGATCAGAATGGAAAAGAGATATATAGATTACTATCAAGACCAATTAACTTAAATAATTTCTAAAAGAACATTTTCTTGCAAGAATTGTAAGAATCACTCATTAATTGGTCAAAATCAGGCATTAATCTCAAATCATAAGGAAAGACATGTCAACATCAAACCAAATAAGAAATCTTTCTTACTTTTGTATATCTATATGAAAGAAACATCTAACTAAACAAGAAAATCAAGTACTATACCAAAAAAATAAAGCATCAAAACACCTAAAAAAACTAGCATAATAACCAAATACAAAAAAAGCTGAAAAATAAAAAAACAAAGCTAAAGAAAAAGAAAGTTATAAACAAAAAAAAATTAAAGGTTGGCATCATGTAAACATAAAGTATAAAAAAAAAAAAATGGAAAAATTTAAGATAAGATTAGGAATAAAACCTTATTAGGTTGTAGGATCACTGGCAGACTCTGGTGATGGAGAAGAGAGTGAAGTAAGATGAGAATGAACTGAAATGGCTTCAAAAGCCGAATTGGGAGCAATGAAGAAGATGAGTGGATAAGAATACAGCACCCTTGATCTTATAGTCATTTAAGGATGAATTCTACAACGATGAATTGAAGCTAAACACGCTAAGAAACTCAAGTACCACGTTCAACTTTGGGAATGAGAACCAAGTACTTAAATAAAATAAAAAAATAAAAAAACTCTCACAAATATGTTTGTGAATATGAATGAAAATTTACAGTGCTAGTGCTTTGTTGTTTGCTTGGTTGTGTATTTATTGTGAATGGCGTTGGAGTGAAAGGGAGATGAAGAAAGGAGAGAGAGAAGAGTCACAGGAGATTGATGAGAGTTTTGGTGATGGTTCAAAGAGAGATGGAGAAGAAGAAGGAGGGGAGAGAGAGGTGTATACGTGGCTTGATGTGAGGGCTTGCAAGTTGGAACCTTAACTAACTTTTAAGATGTGAGTTCCCGGGATTAATGAGAGGTTTGACCAAATCTTTTTATGTCTATCTCTTTCTAATTAATTTGTTATTATTATATTGTAAATTTTGTCCTTTTGTATTTATTTCAAATTTATGATGGTTAGGAAATTAGTGTTCATTTGTTTGTATGTGTGTGTATGTCAGTATGTGTGATTTTGAAACTTTTAAGGGGATGAAATTACTCAATTAGTGAATTTTTAAATGGTGATTTTAGGGGGGAAATTTTGGTGGTTCCAATGGAATAGCTGGCATTTTGGATCCCAAAATTGTGCCTTGAAATGTGTGAAAGTATCAGAAAAACAACAATAGAATAATTTAATTCAGGTACATATATTTCAGTTGAATGTCAAATTTCATACAACTAATATAGGCAACAATTGGGCAAAACCCACCTGAAATGTCCCAGTTTAGGGACCAACTAATAAAAATCAGGAATCCATTGAGATGAGACAAAGACATATCAATTTCTCAAGTACTTTAAATTAAAGGCACAAAAAAAAAGAAAAAAGTCAACAGAAATAGCTGTATCACATCACAGATTCACACATGACAATAATTAGTAAGCAATTGGGAACTTGCTTATCTATGAACCACACTTCTAAGACATGGAAGACAAATGGTCACAATAATCTTGTGAAAGTTTGTTGGCAATCACAATTGCAATAATATTTAAAAAAGACAGGACCTACTTAGCGTACATAAATAAACTTTTAAAGGATTCTACACCACAAAATGAGTATGTACACCTGGGGAAAAAATCTACCAACTAATATGGATGAAAATTCAATCAACGGCCGACGCAGAGGCGTCTACGGGTTACCCGTGCTGACCCTTTGTCGGGTGTATCATCAACTACTGATTGCTCTTGTATCACCAAACCACGGTTTCGGGTCAGTTTTCTAATTGGTGTTGTGGGTGGTGCTGATGACTGTGGCTCATCAAGAAATGGCTCTTCAGTTTGTGATGGTGCTGGCACTGGCACACCTGGATTTATCCTGTGAGGCATCAACTCCTCCCCTGATGCAACATTGGACACCATCATCTGCAGACAGACATAAAAGAAAAGAAAAAGTGAACTTAAAAGTTGTTTTCAGTTCCTGAGCTTTTCTTCTATCTGTCTAGAATCAATTGTTTTCCATGAGAAGGGCATTCATGACAACATTCATCTTATAGATGTTATACATTCAATGCTTGTAGCAAGATTCTTAAAAGAGTCTTCCTTTCTTAGGTTTTACTTAAAATTGTCATGCCATGATTTGCTAACTAAGTGTAATCCCCCAGAAGCAATAATTCATTCAAGATCCACACAGAATACAAGGGAAAGAAGATGGAGTTTCTGAAAAGCATGCATACCTTCCAATCTTTGAAATCAAATCTTAAAACAAAGTGGTGATAAGAGACGTCCCCTGATGTCACTGCAGTAGCAGCAGGAGCATTCTTTGGTGCTGACAAACAAATATACAGCTGTATTAAATATCAACTTAAAAAAGAAACTGGATATAACACATTCACACACATATGTAGAAACCAAACTTTCAAAACCAAGAAAACTTACATACTAAATGATGCCCTTGGTTGTTCACAGAAATTTGAGCTCTCCCATCTTTCACAAGAAATGAGAGTGCAAAGAAGTTCTCCACAGTTTGAGCAAAAGAATATCTATTCAGCACCAGGTTCTCGAGTCTTGCTATCTTATTCTTTCTCAAGATATTAAACATGGTTGACATGTTCTTATCGGTATCAGTTTTCCCCTCCATCTCAGAACTGTCCAGCTGCCCAAAACCAAAGGACAAGTGAGAGCTAAACTACAATCTAAAATAACATGCTTCTATCTAAGCATCCTTGAACAAAGGGTCCTGCGTAACAACTAGATCATAAAAATTGCTGCATTTCAATGATATTATACCAAGACATTTTATGCACAGGAAACTAATGTGATAATAGTTACAGAAAGACACAAAACTTGGAATTTGAACTTTTATCAAATGCCAGAAGAACACATTAGATTTGAAGCAAAGCCTCTATGCTGCATTTGGTTCAAAAGCACAAGCCGCAGTACACAAGGTCTAGAACATCTTAATAAAGAAATAGTTGCTGTAAACTACAGCATGGAGCTGGCAATATAACCAGATGAAAACTAATGATATCCTCGCACTCTATGAAGAGCAGAAGCAAAAGAACAATCACTTGCTGTTTTTTTTTGGCTGCATTATTTATCTAGATTTCACTCACACAAAAAGGTGTAAATACAACTTGTTGAAAAAGGACATCCATAATAAAATTGTGGCCACCATTTTCGACCCAATGCTATGGCTATAGATACTTCTATTTTCAATATAAATATTGCAGAGTGAAAATAGAGGAAAATAAATACAATGTGATACCTCTTCAGGACGTGCACTTTCAGTTGGTTTTGTCTTCTTTCTGTGAACAGAAACCTTTCTAAGCTTCATCTCAGTGTCCATTGGACCAATCCTATATAATAAGAAAATAATGACCATTAAAGGCCGTTTCACAAAACTATCTTTGTTCATCAAAACCAGGGACAAACAAAGAAGCAACAGAATTATAAGAGATTCACAGAAAGGCATGGTTGGATAGAGAAATTTGTACATTGTACAGCATCCAGGGGCCATTCTGAGAACATCAGAAATTGAAAGGCCAACATCAGCCCACGAAATTGTGTTAAGGCTTGCATCCCCACCATGTTGTCCATAATTTCTCAATAAAGCAGTTACAAAATTCGATGGGGTCAGTCCATCATTAATTTGGGACTTCACTGATGTCACCAAAGTGTTTGCAATGTCCAATAGGGCCTCTGCATCAGCCACTTGTTCCCTAGGCTTCTGGACTGAAAACATAACATATGGATCATACAAAGAAAAAATTCCAGCTCTGGAAGACTAGCAAGTATTGAATCACAAAAAACAACTCATACAAATGATCAGGCAAAGTATCAAAAATGAAGATAGCTAAACAAGGCTCAAATTATAGGATTCCTGCATGTTATATGCATAGGAAATATTTGAACATATTGAGACAATAATCATCACTAAACAATCATTGAGGAGAAAAGATATATTCAGAGAGACTATAATAGAAAAGCAATACCAAACTAAGTCTACGTTGAAAGAGATGAAGACAACTCAAACTGCTTCAACCAATCATACCAGATAAATAAAAATCACCAATAATTGAACACACACACACACACCAAGAGCAACTTCCACATGATGTCTACAATGAAGCACTGAACAATGCCAACCACAAGAAAAACATGATAAAAAAAGTGAAACTAGCAGACAAACAAAACAAATGTTATAAAATTTCAACAAAAAAATTACGCAACAGAGGACTTTATCATGTACATTACTAGTTTTAAATTTAAAGACTAATAATGTTTTAAACTAGTAATATTTCACTACAATTAGCAACACGAAGAACATGAAATCAACCAACAAGTTATATTGCTCACAATATAAGATACACACAAATAAATATGAGAGAGAAACTTTTTACCAAGCTGATGCAAGCTCTCAACTTCGGAGATGATGGTCCGAAACTTCTCAGAATCCTCGCTACTAATCCCATCCCGTTCATCTGCAAAAACAAACAAAAAAATTCCAACATAAAACCAAATGAGCATGAAAATTCTCAATAACGACACAAAAATCAGAAGATGGGACCAAGTCCATACCACTGATCAGGTTCTTCACAGCAAGGTACCTCGATCTCAAAGCCCGCCTCTCCGTCGTCCCATGCCGGTTCTCCCTCGCCTCTCCTTCCACAACCTCCGCTTCCTCCTCTCGGTTCTCCCTTTCCCTCTTCACTGCCCTCACCATCCCTCCACAGCCAATAAAACTCTAACTCCGGCAATTCTCGGTGAAATCGAAGAGAAAAACCTAGAATTTCGAGCAATTCACAAACCCTAACCCTAATCCTAGATCCCAGACCAGCGGATTGAGAGCGAGGAGGAGGGAGAGATGTAGAGATTTTGAAAGCTCAGTGATTTGGGGATAAAAAAGTTCGAATTTTTAGAGGATTTTTGATTTCCCGCGCGATCTTCTTCCCTGAAATAATTTCGTGAAAAAAAAAACATATAAATTAGAAACCGAGAAACCCGCGAGGACGATGAAACCAAGCCAACATCGAGGGAGGAAAAACGTGGCAGAATTCTATTGGATACCTATCGTGTTTGCTGTTTTACGAACAACATATGAAACTCGAGTGAGATGCTACTATACCCGGACAGAGGTTTAGATAATGCTTTGCCAGCTATCCATCGATTCCATCCATCATTGGTTGTTTGAATGAACGGCTGATTCTTTGCCACGTATGCGAATTCATGAATATTCGATGGGTATAGTTTAGTCGCGCGGATCATTATACAGCAGCTGTAAAGACAAAACTGTCCCTTGAGAGATATAGAAACAAAGTAATGAAACAAGGGTGGTATTGTTGTAATTATAAGGAACATTGACGGCTATTGGGCTCCCTCCCAGTGGAAATCTCCCATTCCCCCAAATCCCGCGCCCCTAATTCCCAATTTCAAAACCCTAGCCTTTGCTTTTCTTCTACTCATTGTCATCCATGGCGATCTAGGGTTTGATTGAGAGATTGGAGTCTCGATCCATCAGCCATGAAGGCGTCTCTCAAGTTTCGAGAGGATCAGAAGCCCTTGGTGCGTGCTAAGATCCCGATCAGCATCTTCGGCCTGCCTTTCCTCTCTGGTTTCTCTGCTGGCGATACTCGTGAGCTCCGGCTTGACCTCGCTACCGCCTTTGATTCCGGTCCATCTCTCCGCGCTTCTTATCGTCCCAATGATCCGTCGAACCCCTTCACTCTCTCTCTCCGCACTGGCGTCGGCGCCCGAGGATCCCCCACCGCTGCCCCCATGACAATCACCGCCGAATTCAACCTTCTCTCCCGCTCTAGCTCCAGCTCCCTCCCTTCTTTCTCCATCCTCTTCAAACCCCGTCTCGGCGACTTCTCCCTCAAAAAATGCATCGATTCAACGACCATATCACGGCCGATCAAATCCACCGTTGATAAAGCCGATGATTCCGATCACGATGGTACTCCGAGGAAGGGGATGCTGGGCATGATCTCCGGGACTGAGGTGGCCGCAAGCAGCATGATGCCGCTGCGCGGTAGCGCAGCGGTGAGGTTTCGATGGGGGTTAAAATTACCGGCGGAGCTCCAGACCGCGTTCAGCGATAGGGATCGGACGGCAGGGATCCCCTTCGCCCGGATCCCCCTGCTCGTGATGAGCAAGATCTCCATCGAACACGTGGCGACCGATACGAAGGTGAAGAAGACGAAGGCTGAGGAGCCGGATGACGTGGCCAAAGGGAGTGGTGACGTGGCTCAGACGTGTTCGCTGATTCGGCGTCAGCTAGAGGCTTTGCGGGCGGAGAACGGGGCGATGTCGAATGCCCTGGAGGAGATCAGGAAAGAGGTGGGCGTTGCTGACGTGGCCAAGAGGGAGATGTGTGTTGCTGACGTGGCCAAGAGGGAGACACGTGGCGCGCCCCCAATGCCTTCTCCGGAGGAGCTCACTCAAGAGCTGGCCAAGGCTTTGAAGAAATAGTCTCAAGCTTTGTATTAATAATTACTCTAATAAATAATATATATATATATGTTTGTTTGTCAGGAATGTATTATTATGTATGCGTTATATTAGATTGGATGGTGGTAATAATATTAATAGTAGTGTGTTTCTAGATAATTAAAAATTTATTATTTATTTATTTTTTTATTTTTTAATGGTGATAATATGGTATAGGTAAGGTCTAAGTCAATGATTCCAAAATGGTTATTATTATTAATCTTTATTCTCGCACGCACTTTAGAAACTAATATAAATATAAATATGGTGTAATAAGACTGATGTAATTAGAGAATCAAATTCAAGGGGCTGCTAAACTCCAATAGAATGTTATTACCACAACACATGAGAAATTTCAAAATATAAATATAATCTTAAAAAATTAAGACAAACAAGTAAATTTCCCATATTATTATTATTATTATTATTATTATTATCAACTATCAAGTGTATTAAAAAAATTCTATTTTATTTAGTAATTCCACGTGTCACACCAAGACTTGTCGAGGAGAACTCTAGCTGTTCTCCACGTCAAAGAGCCTTATCAAAAACAACGGACGGTTCAGATCACTCCTTGAGAACCAATCAAATGAGCCCATTCGATGCCTTTCACCGACGAAAAAAAGGGAAGCCCAACCAGCATAATCTAGTAATTCCATCCAAACCCCATCGTTACACTTAACCCTCGACACCACCTTAACCTAAACCTTCATCCCCGAAAACCAAAAGCCATCTCTCCGAACAACACAACCACGTAAGCAGCCCACGTTAAAGAAACCACTCCCTAGGAACACCGCACCCATTCAAAATCCTCTGGCCTACTATCTATCGTGTCAAAAATCGAGAAAACAAGAGGGGTATGATGGTAAAAACAAGTCCCTTGCGTGCCAATTCTCAAGCCCATATAAACCAGAGACCCAACACATAAGAGATTCAAAGCTAAGATAAATGAAGCAATATAAAGAAAAAGGAAGCGATTGATAATAATAATAATAATAATAATAATAATAATAAAGACACGAAAACAAACCCTAGAGATGGAGAAGAGATAGAGAGACAAACGAGACCTCGATGGCGATGGCGAGGAGATGAGCGGCGGCGTCGATGGCGAGATCGGGGGATCCGGATGAAGGGGAGGGAGAGATCTGGGGAACCTGGGAGGAGCTTCTTCTCGCCTCGGCTGTTAGCCGCCACGGCACCCGTCGTTGGGACTCCGTCGCCATGGAGGTGCAGTCTCGAATCCCTACCTCCTCTGCTCATCTTCTCACCCCTCTCCGCTGCAGCCAGCGTTTCCATCTCCTCCAGAACCGGTTCTCCACCACCGCCGTCGCCATCGCCGATGGTGAGCCGGATGATGAGCCGTTGCCTGATATCCCCCTGGCTCGATGAGCTACGAAAACTCAGGGTCGCTGAACTCCGCCGGGAGGTTGAGCGATCGGACCTTTCGATCAGGTATTTATTTACATAGATATATTATTGTCTTTATTTTTATTTTTTATTTTTGTATTTGTTTTTGTAGCCGTGTGATGAGGATCTAATGGTTGTGAAGTTTTCATTGTATAAGATCTTGGAATAAAATAATAATATTATTTAAACAAAAAAAATTGAAAATTAAATTATTTTTTATTTTTTAGGAATTTGCAAATAAAGGTGGAAAGGCTGAAAGGCGAACGCGAGAGGATTGCCGGAGAAGCGGATCTGAAATCGGGGGAGGGGAGGAAGGGATCGGCTGGATCTACACCGGAGACGCTTGCGGGGGACCGGATCTCCGGCCGATCATGCAAGGAATCTAACTCGACGGATCCCAAGGAGGACGGGAGGAAACCCGGTGAAGACGCCAAGAACGCCAAGGATACTGCCGGAGATGGTAAGAGGAAAACGGATCCGGTTGCCGGAGAGCGATCCGATGATCGGAGCTCCGCCGCGGGTGATCCCGACCCGGCCGATCCGCGCGAGTCAGCGGCTGAGTCGAAGGGCGGTGAAACGGAGGAGAGGGAGAGGGATGGGGATGGGGAGAAGGAGAGCAGCGAGGTGCAGAGCTCGGCCAGCTTGACAAGGCGGCGGCGTATGAGAAGGCGGAGGAAGGGGCCGTCGGTGAGCAGCGGCGCCGCTGACGAGCCGGAGACCGACGTGGTTACCCCTCATGCTGCCAGCGTGCCCTTCACGGCATCACAGCCGTTGGTTTCGTTCCTGGAGATCATCCGATCAAGCAACCCGGGCTCCGTCTTTGCGCGGCGAATGGATAGCCAGGTAACTCCCGAGTTCTCGCGTGTTTTTCTCGTGAACCCCGTAGTACGTACTGAACCATAGTTACGCGATAAATGCGAAATATATCGATAAATTGAATCAAGATCTCACGACTTGCGGTCGAAGCCGGCCGCGAGTTGAGGGAGAACTCTAATTGACGGTTTTCGGATAAGAAAAACCAAATGAGCACATCTCACGGGAATCTCACAGCCGTTGGATTCGTTCCGCACTAATCTTCACGGAAAACGTGGCATTTCCTGGATTCCAATCTAACCGGAGGGGAATCTTTGAGACGGGAAACGGGAAAAGGGAAAAGGGAATTCGATCATTTGGCGAGTAGCTGTGCCCCCATGGCGGATGCAAGCTTCGTGTTTGTTGTCTAATAACATGTTGCCACGTGGAAATTCAAATTATTTATATTTTATGGTTTTTTAGTTAATTATTAACTTGTTCTTGCGGTACAGCAGAACAAACTTCCACCTGAAAACACACGTAGCAAGCTCTGCGTTGTTTGCAATCCACCGCGCTGACGTTGGAACATGCGCGCGCCAAGGGTCCGTAATTTTACGTGCCTTTTTAATTTCCTTTATTTTTTTTTTTCAGAAAACCGCGAAATACAAGAGCTTGATCAGGCGCCACGTGGATTTGGAGATGGTTACGAGGAGGATCGAGCGGTCTGGAAGTGCGTACACGAGCTCGGAGTTCTTCCGCGACCTCCTGCTTCTCTGCAACAACGCCATTGTTTTCTTTGCAAAAAGCTCCGACGAGGCAATCGCAGCCGTTCATCTCCGCGACCTGATCTCAAAGGAGATGACGGCTGCTGGCAAACAGAAGCCAGCCCAAACACCACCGCCGCCGCCACCACTGAGTTCAACCCCCGCCTGCGGCGACGGCGCCACCTCCCCAGCCGGCGAAGCTTAAAGAGGATCCGGATCTTCCTCGCTCTTTGCTAGAGAAATCCACATCCGCTGCCCCGTTGATCACATGCCGTAAACGGAGCTCCATCTCAGCTAAGAAAGCGGATCCGGAACGGAAGGAGGAGAAACCAGAGCCGGATCGAAAGGAGCGAGATGTTGAGGATCCGATCCACAAGAAGAAGACCAAGGAACGATCTTCGTTTCCTCCCTCTAGTGGCTTCAGGACCAACAAGATGCGAGCTCTTCCCAAAAACTCTAATCCCGATCCCGCCTCAAATCTCAATGCCCAGGTGGCGGAGACGGCGGAGGCCGATTCCACTCCCAAAGTAGAGAAGAAGAACACGCCGAATGATGGCTCGTCCGCGTCCCTGAGCAAGAAGCGGAGCGCCACTAGCTTCTTGAACCGTATGAAGAGAAGTTCCCCATCGAATGGTACACTTCTAGAATCTCTGAAGAGCTCCGGCGCCGCCTCCAGCAGCGGTGGAAAAGCAACAGATCAGAAGAAGTCCGGAAAAGGGGAATCTCGCAAGGAGCGAAGCTCCAAGTCGGGCGCTACCACAAAGCAGACGCCGGAACCGAGTGCTCCGACGAAGAGGAGTGTTGGAAGGCCACCGAAACGCGGGGCTGCGCCACCGTCGAAGCGGGCTAGGGAGGAGGCAGAGGGATCAAAGCCGACGCCGCCGGCGAGGAAGAGAGGGAGGCGATGATGATACGATGAGTGTGAGTGGCATTCTCTGTAAATCGTGTACCTTTGCTAGGGCTTAGTTGTAACCAAAAAAAAAAAAAACCTTGTAATTTTTATTTTTATTTGTTTTTTATTTTGGCTTAACGGGTTGACGGGTTAACGGGTTTCTTAAAACAGAAGTCAGGAGTCAAGTCAGTGGTGTTTGGTAGGTTTGTCGCACACTAGGAACCAAAATAGTTAGCTTATTTCAAAGGATGGAGCTTCTGCGCACTTTAAAATTTTCATTATTATTATTATTATTATTATGATTATTTGGGGGTTAATTTGTTTGTTTGTTTTATAAATAGAAAGTGGAGAGATTTGAACTTTGTTAACAAGTCATTGTCAGTAGTGATGAGTCATTGCATCGAAAACACACAAAAGTGAGGTTAGGCTTGTTTTATTGGTGATTTTTGGGAACATACCGGAAATCTAATTAAAAGAAGGCTTAAAGCCTTAAACAATGAAACAAAGAACCTTTTGTTTGATTATTAATTATTTTTTATATTCTATAAACTTTTTTTTTCCTAATGTCTTTATATGCTTTTTATGGAATTGTGACCTCTTCTTTTGTTTTGCGTGTTTGGGTTTTCTATCGGCAGCATAATTAATTATATTTTAAAGTTTTTAAATAATTTTATGTTCACTTTGTACAATTAAAATAGAAAATAATTATCCTTGACAAATACCAACGTTTTTTTTTTTACAAGCCAAAAAAAAAAACTTTATTAAGCACAAAACATCTCAAAACAAACAAAAATTACAAACCAACGTCACCGGTCCATATCTCTAACATTTAGAATTGGGTCCACAATTGCTTGAACTAATAGAACAAGCATAACTTTTCTTACAACACACAAGACTGGAGACAATGAGAATAATACAGAAATAAACCTAACTACCATAAGATGAAACTCATTTACACCCACCTGTTATATAAAACCCTATCATTCTATTTCGAAAGCTGAACACTGTACTTCAAAAACACAATTTCCTTGATCTGTTTATACACATCCTCCTCTCTAAATTTTTGGTGCTGAGTTGTTCTTCTCATCTTAGCTAATAAAGTTTTGCCCATAGCCTTCCTTTGGAACCAATTGATCTCCCTTCTCCAATTAAGGTACTTCCGCTTCACATTAAGAGCTTATAAAACCCTCATCCATACAAAATTTGAAAACTAACGATAAAAAAACAAGTGGGATATTTCCTCCACTCCTTTTAGTGCATAAAACGCAAATAGAAGAGTCAAGTGCACCCCATTTTAGCAACTTATCCCTAGTCATTAACCGATTATGCAAGACAAGCCAAAATATAAAAGAATGCTTGGGAACAGAATCAGCTGACCATACCAATTTAGCCCAAGGAACCTTCTGATCATCTTGCAACAAATACTTGAAGGTGCTGGCCAGGCTAAATGTTCTTTTCTTATCATGCTTCCATATATACAATCCATTTTCCCTTCGTCAATATAGAAGTTAGTAGCAATGTAATTTCACACCCTGCATAAATCCTCATTAAGCGGCAAAAAAAATTTTTATTTAACATGCTTTCATAGATCACTAACCATAGCAGACTTGTGCACAATACAATTTTTAATAGATATTTTAAGAAAATTCTCAATCAAAGACGGACCATTGCACCATAGATCAAACCAAAATGATAAATACCAACACTTATCAAGTATATTACATTAGGTTGTAGAATATCTTAAAATAAATATTTCATGCACTAAAATCTCTTATTTATCTGTTTGTGTAATTTATGCAATTTAAAATGTTAGCAAGACTTGTCTAATAAGTAATAAATGATAGTTTGATATTGACATAAAAAAATAATGTCCCACAAAATGTTATTGTCAGACAAGACGAGTAATTAACCATTGACAAGACTCAATTAAAATCACATGCATTGTAGGTGTAATAAAACTTGACTTATTGATTATTTTCTTGATGATATGAATATGAATAATTGTTTTTGTGTAAAATCATGATAAGATATTATTTTTATTTTTCTATAAAAAGAATATATAAATTATGTTAGTTATTATTAAAACAAATTTTTATAAAACCCAAAAAATAAAAATGTCTATTATGTTGGTTTTTACTCTTTGCCGCATAAAGAAGAGAATCCACCCAACTATCATCATCACATATGATGGTAAACTTCACCATAAAATTTTAAAAATAAAATAAAAAAAAATTCTAAAATAACAATAGATAGTCTCTTTGCAAAATAAAATCTTCATTATGACATTTAAAAATAATTAAAACAACTTTTAACTTATTCCCGCCAAAAAGGCTCACATTTTTACTCTTTTTTTATTTGATTTAATAAAAAAATTAATTTTTATTAAATTTAAAAAAATTCTCGCACTGTTTTTGAAGTTTCACATGTGGTTCTTTATAATATATTTTTTTTTCAAAAATAAATAAATTTAAAAAAGTTTAAATCAGTCCCAATATATACATATATAATAATTATTCCAATAAACCACATTCCCACCATCTCCTCAACCGTTTATCATTTATTATTAATATTATTAATTTATTATTCACACCCCACTCTTCTCTTTATCTAAAAAATTCTCTTATATTTATTTATTTAATATTATTTTTAAATGTTTTTCTTCAAATAAATATAAATAAATAAATAAAATAAAAAAGGGATTTTTGGCTACTTCCCAACCTCTCTGAATCTCTTCTTCGTCTTCGCGATTTCGAATGGAGTTCGTGAACATCGAGAGCAGCGATGGAATCAAGCTCAGCGCGAGGCTCTTCAAGGCCTCCAGCAACGGGAACGAGGGCAAGAGCAACCTCGCAGTGGTGCTCGTCCACCCCTACACCGTGCTCGGTGGTTCCCAAGGCCTTCTCCGGGGATCGCTGAAGGGCCTCGCTCAGAGAGGGTTCACTGCCTTGACTTTTTGATATGAGAGGAGCTGGTAGGTCTTCCGGCTGGGCTTCCTTAACGGGCTCTTCGGAGATCCAGGATGTGATTGGGGTTTGCAAATGGGTGGTGGAGAATTTGAAGCCTGATGGGATTGTTCTTGTGGGATCATCTGCAGGTTTGTTTTTGAGATCTCTGTTGTTTATTTCGTTGTTTTTTTTTTTTCTTCTTTTTTTGATGAAATTTTTATTGATTTTGGTGAGATGTGTTTGTGTTTGTTCACGGATTGGAGTTGTTCTTTGGAAGTGTCTAAAAATGGAAGCTTGGGATAATTTTTGGTGAAATGAGCATATGCTTGCTTGTGAATTGGAACTAGTTTTTGTTATTATTTGGGGAAAATTTAGGATTTTGATGTCATTGGACTGGAGCTCTTTGGAAGTTTGGAGTGGTGCTGTTTTGAGGTACCTCTACTTTCAGGTGATTTTTGGTGATTTTGATAGTTGTATGCTGGTGATTTTGAATGCTGTTTTGAGTTTTGGGAACTATTTGTGCGCTACTGGAACTTGTCCTTAGTTTGATTTTTTTGGAAGAGAAAAATCTTGTATTTTTGTTGTTGTGGAGGAACTCTGAGATCTTCGGATGGTTTTGTTGGAAATGATGGAGCGTTTTCTTGCTTAATGGAGCAGAGTCTTCAAGTGGTTTTACTTCTTTAATGTTCAAATTGTTTGGATGTTTTTGGGATGATTCTATGAATTGAATTGCACAGCTGCTCTTTAATGTCTCTCAACTCTGAAAGTGCTTCCTTAGAATTCTGAAATGGTTTAATAGTACAACTTTGTTTTGGGATTCTTTTCTACAATAAACCAGTTTAATGCTCTTTTGCAAGCCACTTATGATTTTGAAACTTAAAATTTGGTATGTGTCAATGAGCGTCAATGTTTTTCCTATTAATTAAGATTTCTTATATGATAATGAAACATTTGCATTTGTCATGTTTCTTACTAAAATCTGAATTCACATGCATGAAGCAAGATTTCTTTGACAACTTTATTCATGTTCTCATTGGTATTCCATGGTACTTCATTAAGTGATTGTTTTTTGGTTCAAATTTGACATTCATTCTTGTGCAATCATATGGATAAAGGGCCTATCACACTATAAACTGTGAGCAAGAGCAAGCTGTCCGCAGTTTATACATGTTTGTTTTGAACATTCATGATTCTGTTGTTCACTCTCTTTCTCCATAGATTACATTAATTGCATTCCGTATGATTCTTGATGGCACCTTTGAAGTACTTATGTTTGTATCATGGTTGCGAAAAAGCTCAATTTGCAAGAGCATTCTAACAACTTGAGATGAACATTATTCTCTGCATAATATGTGCTCGTTATATACATACAGTGGCCAAGTGTTTTTGAGGTTTATAGAGATGAAAATCTTCTTGCAAATAAAAGTGCCAATGAGAATGTTAACAAGCAATGACTGATTGGTATTGTTTCATTTAATGAATGGTTTGGAGTAACAATTATGCATTTGGTTTTTATGTTTGCAGGGGCACCAATAGCTGGCTCAGCGGTCGATAAAAATCGATCAAGTTGTGGGTTATGTGAGTCTAGGATACCCATTTGGCTGGACTGCTTCAATCCTCTTCGAGGCGGCATCACGAGGCCATTCTCCGCTCTCAGAAACCAAAACTCTTCGTCATGGGCACGAAAGATGGCTTCACAAGTGTGAAACAATTGCAGAACAAGCTCAAGTCAGCTGCAGGACGAGTTGAAACCCAACTGCTCGACGGCGTGAGCCATTTTCAGATGGAAGGACCAGCTTATGATGAACAGATGGCAGATCTTATTACCAAATTCATTCAATCCTTGTAGAACAACCAACAGTGGATTTCTTATAGCTGTGAATTTAGATTTAGTAGTCATCTTGTTTTGTGTGGTTCTTGTGAGGAATTCAAATGCACTGGCATGTATGAAAAACAAGGCTGTGACTTTCTTCTTATTGTGTATCAGTCATAATCACAATGCCCATTTCCTTGTATTAATTCGTCACATTTGTGCTATTTTATGGTTTTTTCTGCTTGACTTTTTCTTTTCTTCTTCTTTTCACTGTTATGTATTTGTTGAGATCAAGTACTTCCCCTTCCCGTTGTTAATTTTTATCTGTCATTGTTAACTGAATTTCACGAACCAAAAAATTTAATTATTTTACAAAACTTTATAAAAAATTAGTTTTTTTGTTTTTTCAAAATCATCTCTAATTTATATTTACATATTTTTTTTCTTATAATTTAATCCCAATAAGAGAATTAAATAGAATATTAAGAATAATTTAAAAAAAAAATAATAAATATTTTTTGATGTTAAAAAATAATAGATAAAAAATAAGGTAAATTTGTGACAGATAAAAAAAAGTAAATAATAAAATATTAATCTATATAGGTTTCTAACAGTTATGTTTTTTATATATAATATTTCACTATAATTATCTCATTACCAGAGGATGTAAATTAACACTCACCGCAAAAACAAGATAATAATAAATTTATTAATATTATTATTATGAAATAGAGTTCTTCTCATTGGTCCACGTGTCCACGTTCTTCGTATTTCTCATAATCCCGCACGCGTACCAACGAGGAGTTCCCACGCGCGAGTACAAAACACCAAAACCAAATGGTCACGCTTTTCGCCCCTCCTTCGCCGCTCGTCTCACCCGAATCCCTAGCCCTCGCCGTCGATTGCTCTCTCCTCCGACCAGTTTCCTTCGCCGGAGATCCCCTCTTCCTCCTGTTCCTCGCCTCGCTGCTTTCCCGGCCGCCAAGCTTTCCTCCAGCGTCGCCCCGATGGAGTCCCCTTCGGCAGAGGATCGCGCTGCCGGATTGAAATTCGAGGAGCTAAATTGGGATCACTCGTTTGTGCGTGAGCTTCCTGGGGATCCCAGGACCGATATCATCTCTCGAGAGGTACATCTGTTTCTTTTTTAACGATCGAAGTTGTATAGTTTGTGTACCAAAAAAACGAGATCTTTTGTTTTTGTTTTTGTAAAAAAATTAATGATGGTTTTTTGCTATGTCTCTGTGTTGATTTATTCACCTTCGATATTATGTGAGTTTGTTACAATGATCAACTTTTGTGAAAGACATGATTTTTAAGTATGTGCTGTAAGAATAGGAGAGCTCGCCATAGTTGTTAAAGTCGAAGGAAAAGTGGATATTAGGTTTATTAACATCTATTTGTAGGTTATGCCAATGATTTGATGCATTATGCTTTGTATCTTTGACTTAATTAAGTGGAGATTTATTCATTTTTTTATTTCTTGAGAAGCTTGATTGGGAGCAGGTGGTCTAGTGTCCGTTTTATTTATATTTTCATTAATACAATTTTATTTGGAAAGGTTTGGGCTTTCAAATCTTTTATTCTATATTAGTGATGGCTTATAACTCTATTTCTTATATTAATATAATTTTGTACCATATCATGATCTGCTCGTTATGCTTTTGTGATATTATGTAAGTTACAAATTTTTAACTTGTGTTTTTGGGTCTGCATGAATTTTTCAAATGGTTGTAACTTGGAAGCAGCGAGTGCAAGGTTATATATCTTATGCAAGTGGTGTAGTCCTACTCAGGCTGTTTAATGCGTTTTTTCTGGCCCGCATAAATTTCAAACTATAATTTTAGCTTTCGTATATAATTGTTACTAAGGCTTGTTATTTTTTTGTATTTAGGTGCGCAGGGCTTGTTATTCAAAAGTATCACCATCTGTGGAAGTGGACAAGCCTGAGCTTGTAGCATGGTCTGATTCAGTTGCCAAGTTACTTGATTTAGATCCTAAAGAGTGAGTGGGTTTTATTTGTTCCGTACTTTTTCTCTGTCATCAAAATGTAAATCACTGATATAAGGATGCTTCTTGCCAGATTACTTGTGTTGTCATTTTGTTGCCTTTTTCTATGGATGTCTTGACTTTTATGATTTCAAATCACATTCAAGTCCGAATTTAAGGTTTTGCAGTTTTCTGCTGTATATACGGAGTTGAGGTGCTTATTTGCTAGTATCAGACATTATATTTTGTGTGCTATCATTCACACAAGAACTTTGTAGCTACGACCATAACTTATTTCGGAATGTGTCTCATTTTCATCCATTAACTTTTCCATTGAATCAATAAACTCTTCTTTACTCATCATAATTAATTAATCCTGCATGGGGCACTTGTCAACTGATAAGGAGAGCTAAGGTGGAATTCTTTACTTTTGAGTTAATATGTTCTTTCTATAGCGGTTTTTATTGATTTGAACATCTCCTAATTCTGAAATGGTGGTCCAATTTCTTTTACGTGAGAAAATTGAACTTAGTTTAATACTTTAATTAGCTGTTCTGGATTTTGGAAACGCTTGTTTGCTATTGAAGGAGGAATTTAACTTTCTTCCATTTACTTTGACCATATTAATTCTTAAGTTAGTGTTCCAATTTTTGGCATTTGATTGTCTACTTTTAGTTTTTGAGGAAAAGAAACCCTTCACTTGGGCATTCCACATTTTGAAATTGTCCACTTTCTGGTTCTTTTCCCTAAATCAGCCCTTCAACATATAAAATTATATTGTTAGTTATGGTCATCCAAATTCAGTTCATGAAGTATCATTTTATATGGCCATTGCCCATGGAAGCTGACTTAAAGAGAGAATTGAGTTTCAGCTGCATATCATGAGTCTATCTTATCTTCACAATGAAAAATAAATAAACTAATGGTATGAGAACCATCTTAGATGGCTGATTTTTGCCGGCCTATCAGATATTAATGATACATACATTTATCTATTATTTCAGATTTGAACGACCAGACATCCCGCTTCTATTCTCTGGAGCATTGCCATTGGTGGGTGGGTAAGTTCCTTGTCCAACAAATTAATTTCTATTATTTTGAGAGCTGAAGATTCATCATCAATAATTATTTCTTTCATAAACCAAGTATGTTATTTTCTTCAGTTTGACATATGCACAATGCTATGGTGGACACCAGTTTGGTACATGGGCTGGTCAGCTGGGGGATGGTCGAGCCATAACGTTAGGAGAAATTATGAATTCTCGAGGTGAAAGGTGGGAGTTGCAGCTGAAGGGTGCTGGAAAAAAACTCCTTATAGCCGGTTTTGCGGATGGACTTGCAGTTTTGCGTAGTAGCATCCGTGAGTTCCTATGCAGTGAGGCAATGAATGGTCTTGGAATTCCAACAACTCGGGCACTTTGTATTGTCACAACTGGCAAAAAAATGTCTCACGTGACATGTTTTATGAGTAAGCTTTCTTGTTCCATATGACATGGCTATACATGCCTAGGTGGAAATGATCTGTTATTTGCTTAAAATTGTATCTGCTATTTTTGTAGTGGTAATCCAAAGGATGAGCCAGGTGCCATTGTTTGTCGTGTTGCTCAATCCTTTCTTCGCCTTGGTTCATACCAAATTCATGCTTCGCGAGGGAAGGAGGACTTGGAGATTGTTCGGATTTTAGCAGATTACACAATCCGCTATCATTTTCCTCACCTGGAGAAGATGGAAAAGAGCGAGAGCCTGTCTTTTGAGGTTGGACAGGAGGGCGGCTCCGTTGTGGACTTGACATCTAACAAATATGCAGGTAAATCATTCTTTGTAGATATTTTCTTTTTGGTCCATGAAATTTAGCATTGCTCTGCATCTGGTGTTGGTAAATGAACCAGAAGGAAATTAAATCAATGTATGGTTTTCAATGAATCTTATCAGCATGGTCAGTTGAAGTTGCTGAACGTACTGCTTCCTTGGTTGCCGGCTGGCAGGGGGTTGGTTTCACCCATGGAGTGCTAAACACTGACAATATGAGCATCTTGGGTCTAACAATTGATTATGGACCGTTTGGTTTCTTGGATGCTTTTGACCCAAGTTACACTCCAAATACAACTGACCTTCCGGGGAGAAGGTACTGTTTTGCGAACCAGCCGGACATTGGCTTGTGGAACATTGCTCAGTTCACCACAGCATTAATGGCTGCAAATCTTATCAGCAAAGATGAGGCTAACTACACCATGGAGAGGTATGGGTTGTTTGTCTCATTTCTAATTATGACTTGCCATTTAACTTATTGATAGGTAAATTTCAAACTTATGGCAGGTATGGGAATAAATTTATGGATGAATATCAGTCTATTATGACCAGAAAACTTGGTCTTCCAAAGTATAATAAACAGTTGATCAGCAAGCTTCTCAACAACATGGCTGTTGATAAAGTTGACTACACGAACTTCTTCCGAGCTCTTTCTAATATCAAAGCAGACACTACCATTCCTGAAAGTGAGCTGCTAGTTCCGCTAAAGTCTGTATTACTAGACATAGGCAAGGAACGCAAAGAAGCATGGACCAGCTGGGTACAGACCTACATCCAGGAGGTGAGTTGTAATCTTGTTATGCATGCCCAACACTGAACTCCAATGCACTTTGTTCTATGTATCTTTCTAATAAAGTTAAGAATCTCTAGAGTCATGAAGATCATCCTGAAGAACTAATTAGAATTTTCCTTGTTATTTTAGCTTGCATCTAGTGGTGTTCCGGATGATGAAAGAAAGGCGGTGATGAACTCAGTAAACCCAAAATACATACTAAGGAACTACTTATGCCAAAGTGCCATTGACACTGCCGAACAAGGTGATTACGCAGAAGTCTGGCGGCTACTCAAAGTAATGCAAAATCCATATGAGGAACAACCAGGAATGGAAAAATACGCCCGATTACCGCCTGCCTGGGCTTACAGGCCTGGTGTCTGCATGCTGTCCTGCTCCTCCTAATCATGAATGTAAATTACACAGATACAAATCATCATGTACTGCATATATGTCTTTGTATTAGTCCAAATGCAACAACACTATAAGCAGAATCTTTTAGAAATCTAAGACCATTTGAGAGTAGTTCAAGAGACAGTCTTTATGCAGTTATGCTGTGCTTTACTACATGAATAACAGCATCAATGTAACAACCTTAGAAATCAAAATGATTCAGAGCAGTTCCTTTTATTTAGTAAAGTTCTACATTTTAAGTTTAGATCTCATACACCATTCCTATTTGCAAGACTTTGCCAGGAGGGATCTTCAGTGTTGCAACGGTGGACCTTGAGTTTTTCTGCAAGAACCTGTATAATGTGTCTATCACCAATCTCTTGAACCATTTGCTCTCCTTCCTCATCTTCAGTATGACTCTCCCAAACACAAAGATAGCTCCTCGGGTCATCGCCGTCTCTAGAGCCACCACCTCCTCCCTGCTTTCGACCTTTTTAATAAGCCCAGTGATCACCGAACCCAAGAACTCATCGCCTTCCATGTTCGGCTCATCCATATACCCATATTGCACCAAACACCTATACACACCTTGAGCTTGCAACTTAGCCATCACGAACCTCTCCTCTGGCAACACAGACTTCACCGGCAATGTTCTTACCGTTACAAACACTGTAACTTGCCGGAGAGCACCAACATGCTGCACATAATGCCTAACGATCGGAGGAATCCCATTCATGAGATCGGTACAGAAGAAACAAACTCCGGGGACTCTCGGTATTTCAGAGTCTGTCGTCATTAGCTCCTTGAACTCTCTCCAACTCATCTTCTTTTCGGCTTCATACGCATTCTTCTTCCCTCTTCCATAGGTCCAAGAGAGAGTAATGGCTAAGAATAACAATGCAATGGCGAAAGGCACCCATCCTCCTTGCGGAATCTTGTTCAACAAAGATGTCATGTATGAGCCTTCAAAAATTAGGAAGACAGCCAGAAAAATTCCAACTAAGAAGACATTGGTGTCCCATATCACAAGCATCACCACCACCATTAGAACTGTTGTGATCAGCATTACCCATATCACGGCCACACCTAAAATTCGATGATGTTAGCAATATGAAATTTCTGCATTTAACATGGTATCAAAGCTATATTTAGTTTTTTCAATTCTGTCTCACCGTAGGCATTGCCAATCTCTGGGCCGCCTTTGAAGCCGGCGGTGATGATGATGCACAAAATCATGATGGTGTAGTTAATTTCCGGTGAGTAGACTTGGCCTTCATATTTGCCGGAGGTGTGCCTCATTGTGACTCTAGGGAAGCAGCCAAGAGCCATGGATTGCCTGATGATGGAGAAGCTTGCAGATATCAAGGATTGGCTGGCGATGACTGCAGCGAGGGTAGCGATGATAAACATCGGCCAGAAGATGGGCTCCGGCACCGAACTATAGAATGCTGTGCTTATCTTGTCCTTGTGCTTTATCAAGTATGCAGCTTCTCCACCATAGCCTAATATCAATGCTGGATAAACCACCGTTGAGAAAGCAATCTGCAGAGCAGAAAGACTCTTCCTTTAATCACATATCTGTTATATGATATGTATGTTCATAATGTGGACATAATGTGGACAATGAAAAGAAACATACCTGAATTGAACTTTTGCTGAAGTGACCAAGATCAGCAAACATAGCTTCAGCTCCTGGATGATTAATTCAATGTGTTTCCAGATAAGTTCAGATTCAGTAGAGATAAGATCAAGAATATAAAAAGAAATTAAACTTAATTACCAGTGATGCAGAGAACAGCAGAACCAAGAGTCTCCCATCCCTTTCGTCGGTTTCTTTTGAAGAAATAGTATATATAATGAGGCGATATCGCTTTGAGAACAGGCGGGTAGTATTTGATAATGTTGAAGAGGCCGATACCGGCAATGGATACAAACCATAAAAGCATGATGGGGGAGAAGGAGAAGCCAACCTTGCTTGTGCCGAACCTTTCGAAGAGGAAAAGAAGGAGCAAGATCACCACAGATATAAGAACAACATGATCTGCAGAAACAAATTGTGCATCAATGATCAGTGTTCAAAAAGTATAAAAAAACAAAAAAGAAAAATTCAAACTTGTTTCAATTGACTAAACTGATCACCTTGTGTTATCTTGGATGACCTTGATTGAATTCCTTGAACAGCAGACAACACTACAACAACAACAACAAGAATGTGTTGAATGGATACAAAAAACTAAAGAAGTAAAGTTTTTAATTATAATTTGATTAAGACCTGAAATTGCTGGAGTTAGAGCACCATCTCCCATCACCATGCAAGTACCGATCAAGACGATGATTGTGAGCACACTCTGAGCTGTTTTACTCCCTTCCAAGAACTTATGTGTCTTTGATTTCCTTCTATTGCTGTTGCTGTGATACAAGAGATCGACATCGGTTTCCAACTTCGTCATCGGCACCATAGACTTGTTCTTGAAATGAATATGTTGGCGAAGCAATGAGTAAAGCGCAAAAGTCCCGCCTAAGTTAATAAAAGAGATTATATAACACAATTGATCGAAAAAAATCCGGTTAAGTATATATCTACCTATATGTATGTATTTAAATGTTTATCACCTTCTCCATGATCATCTGCTCTCAAGACAATGAGAACATATTTGAGCAAAGCCATGACAGTGAGAGTCCAATAGATCAAACTTAGCACACCAAGTAAGTCCAACTCTTGAGGATTGGATAAAGTGATAGAAGGGAATGTATAGAGTGGAGATGTCCCAATATCACCATAAACAACTCCAAGTGATTGATAAGCCAATAGCAATGTCTGTGCAGTTGTCAAATCCTTCAAGCAGAAAAACCAACAATTTTTCTTAATATCATACATTAACATCATCATCAGAATATAATTTTTTAAAAAAATTATTCTTTGTATGTGATTCATTCTTATTGTTAAAATTCTTAACATGCTTCAATGAATATATATTTTATCTGAAAACCCTAATAAACAAAAGAAACCCTAATGAAGGTAATGTAAAGAACAACATAAGAGCAATGAAGATAATGTTCAATAAACTAGTGTTCTTCAACAAATATATAGTAAATATAAAACATGAGAGGCTAGTTTAATTATATGAAAACCCCAAATAAACAACCTCTTTCCATAAACCCTAATCTGGATCCTCCCCTTTTTCTTAATGATTTTCACAAATGACTTAACAAAATTATGCATGATTGATGAAACTAAGTATATATATAAGCTCTAACACACAACCTCCTCCCCATTTTTTTTTTTTTTGAAGAAAAGTGGATAAATCACTGATTTATTGAATGGAAAGACAAAATTACAAAGAGTTAAATCCTCTCACCAGAAATGAGGGGAACCTCCTCCCCATTTCTTCACAAGGTTATATATATATATAGAAAACCAAACTAGGGTTCATCAAAAACCCTAACACCTACTTAAAGATCTTAAAATTTAACACATTTAAACATAAGCCATAACCAAAAAGTACACAAGATAAACAATGAGTTTAATACCACAGGTGTTCGGTGAGGTATCTTATAATCATTGGCAAAGCTTGAGCTCCTACTTTGCAATGGATCATTGGGAACATCTTCTCCAAGTTCAAGATCTTTGAAACTTTTCTCCTCCTCCATTTTACTACTATTCCCTGCATCCTCTTTGTTCTCCATATCTGAAACTAGATCGACTTGGACAACAAAGAGAACACTGACAGCCAGAAAACTGAAAGATCTTCAACTATATATATATGTAATATGTTTAAATATATTCAAGTATTATTAAGGTAAGCATGCATGCAGTGCGGGATTTCTATTGCAACATGGAGTTATTTCACGCGGTGTTATTAATAGTATGAGATGATGTATTCTAAATTTTTGCGTGTTTAGAGATAATTTCTATATATATATATATCTATATTGTTGAATGAGTAGCTATACATCTATACATCTATGCATCTATATATACTATTAAAGTAGATATATAATCTACTTGAGAGTGTTTTAAAGAACAATTTTAATTTTTTTAATAATATTTAAGTTTTAATTTATATTACTTATAATATTAATAATTGAAAATTATTAATTATACCTAATTATTTATATAATAAATGTCCATAAATCCTTTGAAATCTAAGGTATAAAATAATTTGAGTTGTTTAATTATATTATTTTATATATGATATTGCCTCAAAACTACTTATAAAATTTTAAAAACTCTTATGTTAATCTGGAAAAAATGGCTAGTTATATTTAAAGCCTTAGTATGTTAAAAAATAAAATGAAGATTTGATTATAAAAATTTTCAAGTGAACAATAAAAGATAATTTCATAATACAAACATTATTTGGAATATATATTGCCCAACTCAACAAAGTATAGTAAATCCATAAAATCATTGCTTCGTTTCTTAGTTTTATGAATTTTCTTTAATTAACTTTGAATAAACACAATACATTGTACCGGCCCGTTTGTCTTAAATGCCTCGATAACATTATATTCCCTCTAATTTATATTAATTGTCTTATTTAAAAAAATTTCTTTTTTTTTCAAATTATTTATTACCTTTAAGCGTTATTAAAGTATTAAATATCTTTTTTCTAATCTTACCTTTCTTCTCTTTCAGAGAGCTAGATGCGTGTATTAATAGGGGATAAATAACTCTTAAGCCTTATTTAGATTAGTTTTTGAGAAGTCAAGAAGCATTTTTATTTATTTATTTTTTTTTAGCGCTTTGGACTAAAAAAAAATTCGTTGCAAAAAGCATAAACTTAAAGAAGACAGAAACACTATTTTTTTAAATGCTAATCATGTAATACTTATAAAAAATACAATTATTTAACTGACTTTATAAAATAAAAATGACATAGGTTTTTAAAGTTTTTCTCCAAACTTTTTGTATAAACAATATCTGAAGACCTCCCATCTCGTCCATTCTTGCCCCTACCCGTGTGATAAATGCATAATAATTGAGATCTTTATAATTCAATGAATGTTCATTTTAGTAATTATCACAGAAAAAGTCATTCTACAACAACCTTGTTCCAAAAACCTGTGGTCATGTGATGCTTTTTAGAAATTGTTTTAGATTATACAATTACTTAAATGACCTTATGAAATAAAAAAAGACATAAGTTTTTAAGGTTTTTTTTCAAACTTTTGTATCTACGTCTAGTCTTCTTTACCTCCAAGATCTAAAGGCCTCCCCTTCTGTCCACTTATGTTCTTGCCCCCGTGTGATAAATGTATAATAATTGAGATATTATTATAATTAAAAAAATATCCATATAGTAATTTGCTACTAAAAAAATTCTTTTATAAATGCACATCCAAACAATTTTACAAATATAAAAGTAACATATCAAAACATAAAATATAGAAAAACACTTAACTTATCATGAGAAGTACGTTCTTGTGAGAAGCCCTTCTACCAAATTGAAAAGAAAAAAAACACTTTAAGATGCCATTTTTTCATAAATTATCTTTTCATAAGTTTTTTTTAATTAGATTTTAAGAATTTTAATGATTGTTTTAATATTTATGTAAAGCTTTAAATGGAGGCCGGAAATTAAACACGTGCATGATTCGAATTGGTCAAAGCAGATGAGCCCAAACTCAAGTCCAAAAGTTTGACCAAAAAAATTTCCGGTCAAACTGCCAAATTTTCTTTATTACATTTTTTTTTTGAGTTGCTTGTAGTTGTGGGCCATTTTTAAAACGCTAATTATATGCTCATATAAAAGCAATACTATTTATACATCTTTATCAAACTAAATTATTATCTGCTTATATATACTATTATAACTAAAAACAAATTAAAAAAAAAAATTAATAAAAACCAAACAATAATTTTTTAAAAATTTCAATTAGTATGAGATTAAAAATAAAAAATTTGCCACAATTTTTCATCAAAGAAACCAACTATCTCATTCCGTAGAACTCCCACTAAAGTCAACTATCTCCAACATCCACACATTCATGACTCATCCATTGTATCTTCTTCACAAAAAAAAAAGTCAAAATTCAACACTCACCAATAAATTTTAATTATTTATTCAACTCTCAATCCAATTCATATCCATATAAAATCTCTCTATATATATATATATATCATCCTCAATGATCAATTCTATCAATCAAAATGCAAACCATGCAAAAATTTTCACTCTTCTTCTTCCTCCTCCTCCTTTCTCCTGCACTCTCTGACCTTCAATGTGTTGAAAATGACAAAACTGCTCTACTAAAAATCAAGAACTCGTTTGGCAATCCTCCTGAGCTATCTTCATGGACTCAAACCTCAGACTGCTGCACTGAATGGGCCGGTGTGAGCTGTGATCTTGCCTTAGGCCAAGTCCTCTTTTAAACATCTCCAACACCAAGAACATCTCCGGCCCGATCCCCGACTCCATCGGAGACCTTCCCATCCTCTCCTACATTACTCTCCACAATCTCCCTTATCTCACCGGCCCTCTTCCTCCCTCACTCACCAACCTCAGTCTCCTCAAAACACTAACCATCACTTACACCGCCCTCTCCGGCCCTTTACCTTCATTCATCACCACATTCACTCAACTCTCCGAGTTCAACCCTCTCCCATAACAAAATCTCCGGCAACCTCCCTGTCTTCCCTGGTGATAATACATACTCTCCATTGATCTAAGCCACAACTACTTATCCGGTGTCATCCCTTCTTCTCTGTTTTTAGGTGTACTCACAAACCCAATTCTTGATATCTCTTTCAACATGCTCACTGGCATGATACCAAGTTCTTTAGGTAAGATCAACTTCAGCTGGCTCAACATGGCTCATAACCAGCTCAAAGGTGATGCTTCTTTTTCTCTTTGAGCTTCCAAATGGGCTCAGTTGATAGATTTATCATGGAATGAGCTTGAATTCAATATGTCTCTTTGACGTTTTTCTCCGGATTACCTTCAAAGTTTGGACTTGAGTCATAATGAGATTAATGGGAGTATTAACAAGCAGATTAGCAAGGCTAAGCAGTTTAAGGCATTGGACTTGAGTTATAACCAGCTTTGTGGGAGGATACCCTATTGGTGGTCCCATGAAAAAGTTTAAGGCTTCTAGTTATGCTCATAACTTGTGTCTTTGTGGCCGCCCTCTTCCACCATGCACTCGTTAGCATGTCTTTGATTAATAAAAGATGTGATGCAAATGTCTCTGGCTTTTTAAATGATATAAGAATAAGAACTGATTAATAAAAATTTTTCTGGTTGGGAAATAATTATCTTTATGTGTGTATTTCTATGATTATATATGTTGACTAAGTGATCATAATTAATATATGTATTTATTTAGAATGGTTTGTTTGTCTTCTTTTATAGAACTCTTCAGTGAAAGCAGATGGTTGTTAATATAAAAATATTTATATTTTGTTTATATGTATTTTAGAGTATTATATAATAAGAATGTGTTTCCAATTAAACAAATTGTAAGTAATATTATTATTAAGTTGATGGAATAAAAAATCAAAATTATAAAACAAGCTGGTCTGATCCAACTAGAAAACTAGAATTTGAAAAAAGACAAAAAAAAAATCTGGGATGATATAATTGTTATATAAAAACCTTCAGTGTGCTTGCGAAGACATATATCCGGATGGAGACGACTTGACCGGATGTTTTGAACAGTACTCCCGGCCGGGATGAGGTTTCTTGGTAGCTCTCGCGATGATCCTACCAACCTCAAGGATGGCTCCCAGTGGCCCAGTGCGCCAGGGTAGCTCTCGTGGAGGTCTTCGCGAAGACACTCAGTAAAACCAACGTCCCCTTTCCGCTCATTCTCAAGACCTCCTCCTACTCATCTTCAGACTTCATCAAGTTCTTTGGTTTTCAAAGCTTCGCCGGTGCGAGAGGGGACCTCTTATGCCGACGTTGCTCGCCTCCCCACTCCCTCGAACCCCCTACCTTGTCCGCCTTAAAGCGCCGCCTCCTGATTCTGTACTCTCTGCAAAAAATGCCTCAGATCTGGGCATAAGACCGAGGAGTGCAAGCACCTCTTCACCTGTAAACGTTGTGCCGGTTCGGGTCATCTTGCATCCCGCTATCCGCTTCGCACACCCCCACCTAGATCGGACCCAAAGAAACCTGTGGTCGATCGAAACACTTCTCGCCAAATAACCTCGTGGAACTAAAACCTCTTCTCCGAGTCCCTCGTCCCGCTCTTCTCTTGCCTCTTCGTATCTCGCTTCCTATAACTCAGCCATTATCAAATCCAAAGATGATCTCAAAAATGGTGATAATCGTGTTATCTCCGCAAACGCAAGTGTCCATTCTCTTCACTCTTCCCTCTCACATTGTTTGGATCCAAATTCATGCGAACATATCACACCTTTCAACAACGACTTCGTCCTCACGATGGCTACAGCGAGAGACGCAGCTACGGTCGTGAAGAGAAGCCCAATGACTTTGTCCTCTCCGATCGGCCCCTGCTGCATCAACCTATCTCATTGGACTGCAGAATTCGGATCGCATGCGATCGCAGCCGAAAACTATAACTGGATTCGCATAACCAACCTGCCACTTCACTGTTGGAACTGGGATTCCATTGTAGAGGTTCTTCGACCCATCGGAGACCTAATCTACGTCCAAAAGAAGGAACATATCATGCTTGAACACCTCCGAACCCCTTTGTTAGACTCAAACCTTCCATTCTTTTCCCGATCGAGATCACTGTTGACGTCGGCGTGAGGAGCTTCATCGTCAAACTGGAAGATGATGGCGTCCATACCCTTCGATCTAGGATCGTTCATGGCCCGCTTCTACTACCACTACTCCCGGCTCCCGCAACTCGGGTTTATGTTCCCAAATGCACTCAAGGGCAAAGAGCCTCTTCAGCCCATCTCTCGATGATCCCATTGTTGGGCTGAGACCAGAGCACGCCTCCGGCCTTGGCCAACCGCCGAGAGATTCTCGCTAGGGTCTCGTGGGTAGCGAATCTTCTCATACCGACCCTAATCGACGACTTGTCAGTCATGTTGAGATCCCGTGATCTCTCGAGTGCTTTCCCGAGAGGAGACAAACTATTGCCATGCAGAGGGCAACGTGTTTGTCCCTCCTTCGCACCGCTGAGTTGCTCGGATGAGAATTTTTCCAATCACTTTTGGATCCTTGCAATCGCCCCATCCGCCCTCGGATCGATCCTCTCAAGATTCCAAAGAAAGCACTTGCTTCTTCTACTTTGCCCTCGAGATGAGTCATCTCATGGTGACTGATCCCGATAAATCACCCGATCCATGAACGACTCGCCCGCAGTCAAGCCCACAAGCCCTACTTCTAATGCTCGACGTCTTCGAGATTCACATTCACGATCCCCCAACCGATCTTTTAAATCAATCCCTCTAGATAATAAACAATCCGACTCCACTATTTTATTATCTAGTGATGATGCTTCTGCAACAATCAAGAATTCCACTGCTTTTTTCCGCATAAAGATCCATCTCGTACTTCTCGACTGGGGAACCTACCAACTCACCTCAAACCTCTCCCACCATCAATTCCCATCCCTGAGGATTATAAATGGATTTTTGTTCAAGGGGATGGACTCGGTCCCGAGCATAAACTCCGATAAATTCTATGCTCTAGACTCCACTCACCATAGATCCTCCACTTGAAGACCATTCGAGCGAAGACCCTCCTTGATCGGGGTGAAGACGAGGAACTCTCGTGATAATGATTTGGCGTAAGATGTTTCTTTCCTTGAGAAGGAATGTCTCCTCCCTCACTCGAACAAACCCCTAACACAATCGAACAGGTTGATGCTCATACGACCGATGTCATACCTGTCTCCTCTACTGCAGTCATCACCTCCAACACTTCCTTACCTAAAATTCCTCCTACCGATCCTAAGCAAATCAGAAGGAGTGACAGACCAAAGAAACCTTCCGGGCACTGGAATGAAGAAGCAGGATTCGTACCTATCCCCCCGAGATCCTCCAAGAAAAATTCCGAAGACCCAAGAGAAGGTACGCCAAACCCCTCAGTCAGTATTTTCTTCTGGATCGATGCACAACTCCTTAATTATAGTAATTCTTGTGGCATTAAATTCCTAGGATCGCCTTCTCATAAATCTAAATGCCTAAACAAAAATTCGCTCTCTTGAAACCCGAAAGAGCTTCCAAGACTCTCCACTCACCCTGGACAATCTCCAAGGTCCGAACTAGAACATAATTGTTTCCCATGAAAAATTTTTTCTTTGGGACGTTAGAGGTCTTGGTAAAACCTTCTAAATGCCATCTAGTTAAGGACATTATTTTAAATTCTAAAAGCGGATATTGTTTGTCTTCAAGAATCTAAACTTCGTGAAATTCATATCTCCTCAGGCGTTTAATTGAGGCAAAATCTTTTGACTCTTTTGATTATCTCCCTAGACAAGGCTCCAGGGAGGTATTATCATTGCTTGGGATAGCTCTAAAGTCTCTGGTATTTTATTACATAAAGGATCCTTTTCCATCTCCTTTATTTTCACTAGTCAACTTAATAATCTCTCGTGGGCTTGTACTAGTGTTTTATGGTCCAAACTCTCGCTACATCGGACCCTGATTTCGGAACGTAACTTCAAAAATATTAGAAACCTTATTTCCACTCCATGGGTAATTTGTGGTGATTTCAAATCGTGTTTTTCCTCAAGATAAAAAAATAATGGGATCTTTTAACCCAAGCGACATTTCTACCTCCCAAAATATCCTTGGTAAACTTGACCTTATTGATCCACACATTAGTGGGAGAAGATATACCTGGACCAATGGTCAATCTAACCCCATTTGGGCTAGACTCGATCGTTTTCTTTATTCTCACCGTTGGACCACTTCTTTCCCCGTAACCTCGCAATACGCCCTCCCGCAGTTTGGTCTCGGATCACTCCCCATTTGCCTGGATTTTGGCGACCACTTACCTCATTCCCGACCTTTCAAATTTGAGAAATTCTGGTACTCTGATCCCCAGATTATCTCTTTTATAAACGATCGGTGGATGTAAATTAATCCTATTGGATGTGGAGCATTTATCTTATCCAAGAAACTTGCTTATCTCAAATCTAAACTTCGTCCATGGTCAAAAAAACACTTTTGAGCTACCAAAATCCTTAAAGATCGACTACTCTCCGAACTTAATTCCTTCGATCTTACTAGTGAAAACAGTACCACTCACTCGAGGAAGAATCCACTGCGTTTTCACAAATCAGAATGAGCTTTCTTCTATACTTAATCAGGAGGAAATTTACTGGAAACAGCGATCCAGAATAACTTGGCTTAGAGAAGGGACGCCAACACCAAATTCTTTTTCATCGGATTGCTAATGGCAGAAAAAACCACAATCACATTGCTCGAATATTTCACAATGATCGGTGGATTGATGATTTTAATCAATTTGGTAAAATCTTCACCCGATCATTTTCGGCTCCATCATTGGTACCCCTATCTCTAATGATTTCTTATTGACCGAATTTTCTCTTTGACTATAAGGAAAGAGTTGATCTCCCGACTGGAAATTCCTTTCACCCTTGATGAAATAAAGCAAGCTCGCTTTGACCTTAATCCTGATAAAGCCCTGTGACCCGATGGCTTTTCCTATCCCTCTTTTTTTCGTAAAACACTCGACTCTCCTTCAAGATTCCTTAGTCAAACTCGCGGAGACTTCTATGAGGGATCTTTAAATCTTGAGCGTATCAACTGGATCAATATTGCCCTTATTGCTAAGAAAAAAATCCCCTGGTGAAGTCACAGATTTTAGACCTATCAGTCTAATTAATTCCACTTGCAAAATCTTATCTAAAATCCTTGCTAACCGGCTTAGCACTGTCATCAGCGCCCTTGTGGACGACTCCCAATCCGGCTTTCATTAAAGGAAGATGTATTGCAGGCATAATATTGTAGGTGCTCAAGAAATTATCTTCAACCTACAGAAACGGAAAACTCTAGGTTATGTCTTCAAAGTTGACTTTGCAAAAGCCTTCGATTCTCTTGACTGGGATTTTCTCCTTGATGTTCTTGCTGCTAGAGGATTTGGCTCCAGATGGCTCCTCTGGATTAGTGCTATCCTTAGTACCGCCAAATCCCAATTCATTATTAATGGATGTACCCAGGGTTATCTGAGATGCAAAAGGGGCCTGAGACAAGGTGATCCCTTATCCCCTTTGCTCTTTGACCTTGCTGCAGATGTCCTGAGCGCCATGTTTTTTCACGCGCTCAACTCCAGAGTCCTAGTGGGTGTCCCCCTGAACCAGTCATTTAACATCTGTCATCTCCAGTATGCGGATGACCTTTTAATTTTCTCTGCTGGAGGACAAGATGATCTTCTCATTATTAAGCTTATACTCTACCTCTTCGAGGGTTCATCTGGTCTGACCATAAATTTCTCGAAAAGCTGTTTATACTCAACTAACTTTGGCTTCCAACCACATTTATCCTCTGCTAGAATCCTTAATTGCTCCAGGAATTGCCTCCCTATCACCTACTTAGGGATTCCTCTCTCTGGTCGAAGACCCGGGCGCTCTGACTAGACAAAGCTTACTAGCACGGTTCGATCTAGACTCACACCGTGGAAAGCAAAGTACTTATCTCTTGGAGGACGACTTATCCTCATTAACTCTCGTCCTTTCCACTCGTCCCTAGTCTCATCGGATGTCGGTCTTCAAGCTTCCCTATCTCGGGTAATTAAAGAAATTGATAAAATTCGAAGAGACTTCCCTATGGAAAGGTCCCCTGATTTAGGGCCCCAAAGGAATCGGACTTATCGCCCGAACAGGGATCACTGAGACCTCGCAACATGGGAGGATGGGGAATTCTCAATCTTCGAGATTTCAACAAAAGCCCCTTTCCTCGGAAATGGTGGTGGAAATTTTTCTTGTCACCCAATGACTATCTAGCCAAAATTATTCACGCCAACTATTTCTCCAACTCTCCAGCTGGTTTTTTGAATCATACTCCACCAAGACACAAATCGTTCTTTTGGGCTAGATTGACCACCATCTTACCTGTCTTCCGCTCCTGTATTAACAAATCCATCAGAAATGGCTCTCAAACCTCTCTTTGGTTTGACCGTGCACGCGTCGGACTCCTTCTCAAAGACATCCGGCCAAACCTCTTCTCGCATTGCACTTTGCCTTGATTTCTATCGTGCACGTTGCCTCAACATTTAAACAACCCGGAGATCCTTTTTTTCCCGGAATTCTCCCTGATATGCTATCCTCACTCTTGGACATTATTCCTCGTATGTTCCCATAATCGGGATGATATTACCCTTTGGGCCCCTTGAGAAAGGTGGTAATTTCTTGTCAAATCTTTCTACAAATTTCTTATTGATGGAGGTTCTACGAAGTCCGCTTTTACCCTCTTTTTGGAAGCTTCTGTTGCTCAAAGAAAAATCTCCTCTTCTCGTTGGCTATGGGAGGGACAAAATTTTCACCCTTACAAACCTGTTCAAAAAAGGGTGCATCAATCTTAACATTTCTGATACTTGCGTCCTCTGTCACAACGCTTCTGAAAACCTAAACCACCTTTTCCTTAGTTGTGTTTTCTCTAAACGCATTTGGGCTTTTTTCTCCCAGGCTTTAGACTTTAACTCTACTCCACATTCGATCCCTGTACTCTGGACCACATGGATATCATCCCTTACTCCTCAGCACCGAATTCTCTGCGATCTTATCTCCCGAGCTATCCTTTGGAATATCTGGACTGAAAGAAATTCTCGTATTTTTCATTCGAATGCTTTACCGCATTACAATATTATTTTTAAGACTGCTAACATGCTTATCTCTTAGTTCCCCACAGCTGCCGATAGGCACCAACATCATCTAAATGAAGCTTCACAGAAAATCAAGCGTTCACTCAACTTCCTTAGCGCTAGAGAATCTACCCTCTCGAGCGATCATGACATCGGTGCTCTGCTCGAAGTAGGTGTTCCTGTTGTTTGTCTAAGCAGGCCTGAGATGTCTGTTGACACCTCCTGTCTCCTTAGTTCCTCTTTTTTCCTGTTTGTTTTCTTCTTCTTTCTTCCCTCCCTCACCCCCTGGTGAGAGTTGACTTTTCCAATTGCACACCCTGCTTTTTCTTTATGTCTTTGTTTTTCTTTAATAAATTTGTGGTTTATCCACTTTTATCAAAAACCTTCAATATCATCCTAAATAAATAAATCTAAAGAAAAACGTAATTATAATAAACAAAATTTAAATTTAATAAATCAATCTTTATAAATATTAGTGCTTCATCCCAAACCCATCCCAAATCCATCACGTTTAATTTCTAAATTTACAAAAAAAATAATAATAATATGCATTAATAAAATTAATATTAATTTATTTCAAAATAATCATAATGATATCATAGTGAATTATAGCATATTGATCTTCAAAATTATTTAAAAAATAATTGTTAAACAAAATTTCTTACAAAAAAAATTAAATTTATTAATATTTGTTAATATAAAATTAAAATAATTATTCTTCAAATTTTGATTTTTTTAAATATATATAGTGGTCCTCGGCCCTCGGGTAACTAGCCTGACTAGCTTGGACATATTACGGGGGCTCAAAGTAGAGGGATTGCACGCACACACGACATTACCGGTGAATGTTTATATATATAACAAGATGATGTGACTTACTTGGCCATGAACATTTATTTATTATTATTATATATATATATATATATATATAATAACAAGACGATGTGACTTACTTGGCCATGAACATTTATTTATTATTTGGGTGCAAATAGGACAAGAACAACATATTTAAATGGTCAACTTTTGACACGGAAGGGAAATACTGATTAAAATATCAATCATCTTATTAAAGTCTGCATGCTTAGTAACTCATACACATATATACACACCTATGGAGTACATCTGTCCAAAGCCCAGGGTACCTATTCAAACCCGAAGGCCAATCGAAAAATTTAGAGGATTTAGACAAATATACGAGATCTGATAACCAGAGTTTGGACAAAATATAAAGTCTTAGTCCAAGATATATAATTAATATATTTATTAATTATATATATATATATAATTGATATATTAATAAAATCAAATATTCATATATTATATTTGTGTATATTTAAGGCATGTAATACTATTTTGGATTTATTAATTGTGAATAGATGGCCTACTTGGCCCATTATTGATTATAGTTAATTGTTATTGGTTATAATGGTTTGAATTTTAGATGTTGTGATTGACTAAAGATATATATTTTGTATTTTAATTTTAATGTGTTTTATAGAATAATATTTGGTAGTATTCACATGTTAATATTATAGTTAACCTATTTTATAATTTATTTATTATTTAATAAAAATTTTATTTGGGTGGGTTTGGACGGGCCTTGGTTAAAAGTCACAAAATCCGGATGGGTTTTAACAAAAATTAAGGCCCATATTATTGGGCCGGGTCGGGCTTGAGCAAATTTGAATTTATTAATTATAGTCGGGCCGGCATGAACCCGGACTTGCCCTGCCCATGGATAAATCTACCATGGAGTAAATTTTTTTTAATAAAATAAATCATATATAATATAAGATGTTTTAATAATATATATTATATTTATTTTAAAATTATTATTCATATCAATTATATCCTTCTATACTAATTCATTTCAACGTCCAGAAAAAAAAAAATATTTAAATAGTGACTCAACTATTCAGTTAGTCCTATTTGAATCACCGAATTATAAAGAAAATTAATTGGGTATCCTAATTTTATATTTGAATTTAATTGAGTCACCTGGCATGCATACTATATCATGTCTCCGTGCCACATCAATATGCCACTCGGATAAAAACTCACTTTATCTTGGAAATAGTTTATCTATATAACTGGTCTTTCATGTCAAATAAACAAAAGATAAATTGATTTTTGAATTTTTGAATTTATTAGTCAAATAAGTTGGAGTGATGCCTTTCATTTAATTTGATTTTTTGTCCACATGACATTGATATGGCAAGAAAACATGACTGTTAATTGATTAGTCCGGGTGACCCAATTGAATGTGAATTTAATGTTAGAGTACCCAATTGAAATTTTTTATAATTTAGTGACTCAAATAGGAGTTATTGTATAATTAGGTAGCTATTTAAATAATTTATTAAAAAAAATACAGAGGTAGTCTTTAGTGAAAAACAACCTCATCTATTGCCGTGCGATAGGATAGAATCTGCCAATTAAAAACTTCAACTTGCCTCGGATGAACATCCAGGTACTGAGAAAGAAGCTCCAAATTCGCTTATAGCATTATATATTATTATTATTATTACAAGTTGTATATTAAAATTTGTGCAGGCTTTCTAAATATACCAAGCTCACCAGTCGTAGAGGACTTGATCCATGATTGTTGTCAATAATTAATACAAAAAACCTCATATCAGGAACCGGATGCCAAAAAAGCATGAGATCATGTGCAGGTAATTTAAATATACCATCCGTCCTCACCTGTTACAAGGGATATTCAACCTTAAATTTTTGCAAATAATATGAAAAATTATACATCGAGAAATGGATGCCTATAAAATATGAGGCTGTTGATGGCTTATATATAACATGATTATGCCAACAATGTACAAATAAATCAATTGGCCTATTCCATTTTGGATTTATTTATTGTATATGGCTCATATACATGATGAACGGGTAGATGCTAAAGCGCAGCAGAACGGAGCGCAACGTGAGTATTTTGGTAAATTATACTAGGTAAGGTTTATATATATATTTATATATATATGTAATATGTAATCATAATTATTTTTCTAATAAGAAAATCAACCGTCACTCTGCTCCAGAGGACATAAGCATACTCTGTCATACTTTGTTAAATCTCGTGCCTATTGTATGATTATTTTTTATTTTTTATTTAGATTTTTTTCAATTTCTCAACACTATTTAATATTATGTTTCCTTATTTGTGTAACAACAGTGAAATTTCATCTTTTATATTTGTCTGTTTTTATTTTAAGGTTTTGTCATAAGAGATAATCACTTAATTAATTGAGTTACCACAGTTTTCTCCAAATTTTAGACGTTATTTGAAAGTCAAATGGGAGAATCTATGCATACATGGTGTCCAGCTTGTACTCCAATCATCGTCGAATACTAGTCGGAGGCATGGCGGTGCAAATGTGGGAATAAATTGCACATGTCCTGAGAGCATACAACAGCCGTGCACAGAATGAACAGTTAAACAGTCACAGTTTCCCTTGCAAATCTAGCAAGGACATGCATGCATGGAGTCAGCAATGGCCCATGCATTCTTGGTCACATGCTTCGCTGATGTTGCAGTTAATGCGTGGGAAGAGTCTGAAAAGAGCTAATTTAATAGATCATACGTCTATGTCATTTGAATCATGCATGCATAGTGTTTCTTTATTTTTGGCTTGTTTGCATTTTTGCATATATATATATATATATATATAGAGAGAGAGAGAGAGAGAGAGAGAGAAAACTAGGCAGTTGTATTAAGTTTTTCAACAACCAGACCAAGGCTCTTGTTTCTATTTCGTTTTGTCTAATTCCTTCACGTGTTTCTGAATCTGTCTTCAAATTTAAATTACTATTAATTAAGTCTTATCATTTTATAATGCTCTATGATCTTTACTATTACTTGGACGAAGTGTCTTTGTCATGCTATTATATATATGCATGAATTTCAACTTTCAAGTGTCTTTGTCATGCTATTATATATATGCATTTTGATTGTATAGGTGTACAATAGGGTTTCTTTTGAAAAAGTGTAGGTTTGTAACTTTAATTCGTTCACTGCTAGTTGGTCTGCAATTCTTGCTACTATGTTCAAAATGGGGTTCCCTGGTAGATGGGTTAGCTGGATTAAGACATGTATATGTAATGTCTCATATGCCTTGTTGATCAACAAAACTCATACTTCTTGGTTCACTGCTAGTAGGGGCATTAGACAGGGAGACCCTCTTTCTCCCTACTTATTTATTATTGTTGCTCAAAACCTGACTACTATGCTCAATTATGCTCTGCAAATCAATGCCATTCCTGGTTTTAACTCCAACCTCCAAAGTAATTTCAACCATTTGATGTATGCGGATGATATTATTCTTGTCTCGAATGCTTCTAGAAAAGCTGCTAGGAATATCAAGAGATGTCTTGCATTTTATGGTAACTTGACTGGGCAAAGAGTCAATAATTTGAAATCAGAAGTCATCTTCCCTAGCCGCTTCAACAAACACCTTTCTTGTAGAATTTCTGAAATCCTTAACTATAAGGTTGGTTTTTTCCCTTTCTCCTATCTGGGAATTTTAATTTCACCTAAACGATTGGCACTCTCTTGTTTTTCCTCTATGGTTGACAAGATTGAGAAGTCAATTGCTTTTTGGCGGAAATCTAAAATCACCCCAGCAGGGAAAACCATTCTTATAAATGCTTCTATCATAACTGCGCCTTTGTACTACATGTCGGTTTATCCTGTTCCAAAATCTATTCTTGATCGGACACTACAAGAAAAACAGGAATTTGGCACGGTAGATTTGGCACGGATTTTGGCCAAAAAACCGTGACAAACTGATGTTGGCACGGATTTTGGCACGGAAATATAACCGTGCCTATAGCATGCGTGACAAATATAATTTGTCACGGAATAGTAAAACCGTGCCAAATTTTGTCACGCTTTAACTAAACCGTGTCAATTTTTTGTCACGGTTTTAAGCTACTGATTTTTGTACTATTTTTGACACGCTGTCACGATTTTTTTAGAGCACGGTTTTTTGTCACTATTTTTGGCACAGTTTTATTTGTCACATTTTTTGGCACGGTGTTTTGTCACAGTTTTTGGCACGGTTGTGTTTTGGCACGGTTTTTGGCACGATTTAGTTGGTACAGTTTTTGGCACGGTTTTATGTTGTCACGGTATTTGTTACAGTTTATTTGGTACCATTTTTGTCACGGTTTTGCTTTGTCACTCTTTTTGTCACGGTTTATAGTGTCAATTTTGTCACGGTTTTTGGCACAAAGACAATTTTTGGCACATTTTTTGTCATGATTTTTGGCACAGTATTAAATATAATATAGTTGTTGGTACATTTTTTGTCACGTTTTTAGGCACGGTTTTAAATTTAGTAAGGATATTGGCATGGTTTTTGTCACGCAATTTGGAACAATTTTCTTTAAAAAATTTATAAATGGATTTATTTAATAATAAAACCTGTATTTAATTTCATCAAAATATATATTGCCATATTTGTAAAATAAACAAAATTGTTATTACAATCATAGCATGACAATAATAAGGTCCAATCTACATAAATCCACAAAACTCTAAACATAAACCATGTATATTATCACTCTGTTATGACTCCCAATGGCTACCTCATTCCATAATTCTTCTTGGTTAATAGAATTCTCATTCACCCCTTGACTGCATTTATCTACTAGTGCTTTGTCAAATTCCTCCTGCATCTATTAAAAAATAAACATATTATTAAATGATAGTGAGTTAAATTAGCTAATTAATTTGAGTTTATAAAACCAATTCTCAAATATTAAATAAAACTAAATAAATATTAAAGGTTTTCATACATTAGCTGACTTTCCTAGGTTTTCATACCATTAATGTCCATTGAACAGACCTTTCCTAAAAAACCACTCTCATTAATAACATAAATTTAACCAATGACTTTCTTTACAAAGAACATGAAATGCATTCCCATAATTGAAAGTAGTATAATATTTGGACTAATTAAATAAATAAATAAATAAAAACAAATGAGATAACGAACACAAGTGGCATCTAAATTTAATATGCATTCTATGGCATCTAAAAGAATGTACAGCAAATCATGAATTGGATATATAAAGCTAGAATACGAGCTCATGTTAAAACAAAGTTCAATTTTAACTTATATATTCAAATCATATTTGATAAATCATCAAATTAACATTTGAGGAGTCATACTTCTGCTATCAACCATCAGAATTAAATCTAATGACCCAAGAAATAATTGAACCTTATCAAGTCTTGGACAGATATATTGATGAAGGAATAATAAAAAATAAGCTCAGCTAGAATTCAAGTACATTTAACTCAAAGAAATAGAATGAGGAAACTTCAAATAGAATCCTGGAAAACTGATATATATAAGAAGATTGACCTCTAAAAAAAACCATCAAATCACATCTCATAATATACAATTAATTTCAATGAGATAACATAATGTGCATACAAGATAATGTAAGCAAATTTCATTGTATTCCACTGGTTCTTACCAAGAGAATATTTATATATATATATATAAGAAATGTGATCTTGGCCAATGCCATCAAATGATCAGATCATGGCTACAAACCGTATTGTACTAAAGCAGCTTAATAAAAGTTTGATGTTTTCAACAACAAAAAATGATTCTGTGATTTTTTCCTAAAAACAGAAAAAATAAATGCAACTCTAACTTTTCACCTAACTGAGATCAGAGATGTCTCAAAACTTGAACGTATTACAAACAAGTCATCCAAATAAGAGTTGGATAGGCAATTCTTCAGCCTGACAAGTAAAGCATGCCAAGCATTGTTTGAAAACAATCCAGTACATTTGTTAGGCACTAAGTTATAATCAATTGCATTTTAAACCGCTCAGACATCTCAGTTGTATGTACATACCTCCAAAACAAATTTCTTATAATGTTGATCATTAAAAAGATAGAAACCATGTTTACCAGTTAAGATACAGATACGTAAAAGAAAGAAAATAATCACACTATAAAAATAGGCATGAAGCAAAAATACCTTGGCTTGTTCCAATTAACCATCCTGTTGCTGGTGGAATAAGCAGCTGCCCTGTTTGCAGCATTAGCAGTGATGGGAAACTGATTTCCTTGGAAGTGAGTCCTCCTCTTGGCAAGCACACCCTACGAATAGATGTAACAAATGGTGATCATAAAGTTTAGGATATGTGACATAGATTTATGTTGCAAATTTTAAGCAGACGAACAAGCAAAGACACCAACCTACCTGTCTAATAGATGATCTAGAGTCCATGAAAAAGGTGTTAACCTTTGATATCAAATGCATAGTTTTACTGCTTAGGAAGTAACAAACCTATCTAGGATAAGTATATCAAGCTTGTATTTTGGCTATTGGTTCAACAACCGATTTGCTTGATCTCTATTCTTCTTCGCCAAAGCTTTCTTGATCTTTCTCTTATGGGCCCTTATATCCCTGAAGCATAAGATGAAAAGCAAACAAACAAAAATGTAAGCAATTTACTAAACACCATATAGCGAAGATCAAAAGAGACAAAACCAATAAACAGAAACAAAGAGAAGAGACTGATCACCTGAACTTTTCAATCAGGGGGTCATGAGCCAGGAAGGCGATATCTTTCATATAATAATAGGTCTTGTGGTTTCCCTCGACCTTCTTCTTGGGCTCTCGAGGGAATATCCCCTTGAGAATACATAGCTTCCTGCAAATCAGCAAAAATTGGCATAAAAGTCGGAGAAAACCAATACCTTTATCGCAAAACAAAAAGCGAGAGAGGCACCGAAAGCTGGAGAGACTAGTCCGGAGGTAATGAAGCAGCCTTGGTCCCCGGTGATGTACCGAGCCGCGTTCCCCTCCTTTTTCCCCTGGAGAAAGAGAATGAACAATGATTGGTTGTGGTTGATTGGAGATGGAGATGGAGATCGAGAGGGAGAGGGGAGAGAAGAAGCTCACCGAAGGGCGTTAGTGCTTCGGCATGCCGACAACCGCTCGAGAGGATCCAAGACGGAGGAGAAGAATGGAGAGCTTGGCGAGGCGGCAGTGACCATGAGATGAGCAAGGGTCTAATAGGGATGTCGTCGTCGGCGCCGGCTGTGGCTTCGCCGGCAACGGTGACGCCTGAAGGAGGTCTTGAGGAGAGGATCGCTGGGGTTGGAGCACGAGGCGAGCGAGGTTTGATCTTAGAGTGAGGGTGAGGGAGAGGATCGCTAGGGTTTTCCGTTGTATTATTTTTTTGTTCACATGTAAAAGCGAGTTGGTAATTTTTGTAAATAAACCAGAATTTAATACAGTTTCTTTTAAGGAAATAATATTACAAAAATTCAAAATGCAACATTCAACCCTAGGGCAAAATTTAAAAAAACATATAATTTTTTCTAATATTATTCAAAAAAAATTATTTCCAAATTTAGGAAAATCTAAAAAAATCTGTAATTATTTTTTTAAAAAAAATAAGCCACTTAGGTTTTTGTGATATATACACTTTTTTACACATGCATGCATACATGATAAAACATAAAATTTATTTAAGTAGAAAAACTTCACAACAGAAGTTAATGGTGTATTAATGATATAATTTAAATCATAACAATTTCCGCTTGGAAGCAATAATAAAATTTATCAATATTAATAATATTTAAAAAATTTAACATTGAATATTGTAGAGAAGAAAAATTTTGTGAAAATATCTAAAAGAACCTTTCACATATATACCCTTTTAAAAAAATTTAAATTTAAATATAAATAAGAATAATAATACTTAAATAAAATATTAATTTTTAGATCCGTTTTTAGTCCCTTTCTATTAGAAACGGATATTTTTAATATTTAAATAAATTATATTTTAAATTGCCGTTTGTAAGCCGTTGTTATTTAGATTATATTTAAAACGATTGTTGGTCCATTGTTAATCGGTTATAAGTAGAAACGAAATAAATTCCGTTTGTAATATTCCGTTTTTAAACAATAACTTTCTTGTAGTGTTCAAGGTCTTTTAAGCACTGAATTAATGTCAACAAAACTTACTAATATAGCTCACACGTTGCCAAAAAAAAAATTATTTTCATCGTGTTAAAAGAAATAATCAAAGAATAATTAAGGGAGAAAAAGGCTGGGGAATAAAGACCAAGCAGAGGACCTAATTTAATTGCCCTGATCGATCCAAACGAATGAAAAGCCTTAAATTATTATTACTATTATTATTATATATTTATTATAAATAAAATATAAATATATAATAATAATAATAATAATAATAATAATAATAATAATAATAAGAAGAAGAAGAAGAAGAAACAAATAATGATAAAACAAATAAATATATATATATATATATATAATATAATATAAAAATATATTAAAAAAGAAAATAATAATAATCATAGAATAACAATTATTATTATTATTATTATAACAACAACAACAACAATAATAATAATAATAATAATAATAATAATAATAATAATAATAATTTATTCTTTAATAAATAAATAGAGTAAAATTATTATGTAATTATTATAAATAAAGTATAATTATTATGAATATAGAATATTATGTGTATGGGTAATTAAATTATGCTACCAAATTTTAATATATTTTTGTGAAGAATAGTAGAGATTTTGTAAGAAAATATTATGCCAAAAAAAAAATTAGCTTTTTTTATTGTGGGTACATAATTATTATCAAAAGAGTAAAATTATTATGTAATTATTATAAATAGATTAAAAATTATTATAAACACGTACAAAACCCGTGACAAATAAAGGGAGTCATATGTTTGATCACGGTTTTTGGCACGGTCAACCTTAAACCGAGCCAAACACCGTGCCAAATACCATGGACTCCATTGTCACGGTTTTTGGCATGATTTAAGCTTGACTGTGCCAAAAACTGTGACAAATAAATGTATGATGTGTTTATCACGCGGTTTTTGCACGATCAACTCTAAACCGTGCCAAAAACCGTGCCAAAAGATCATGGATTCTATTGTCACGGTTTTTGTCATGATAAAGCTTTGATCATCGCCAAAAACCGTGACAAATAAAGACATTATATGTTTGTCACGGTTTTTGGCACGGTCAAACAAAAACCGTGCCAAATACCATGGACTCCATTGTCACGGTTTTTGGCACGGTTTAAGCTTGACCGTAGCCAAAAAAGCGTGACAAATAAATGTATGATGTGTTTGTCACGGTTTTTGCTAATCGTAACCCTAAACCGTGCCAAATACCATGGATTCTATTATCGCGGTTTTTGGCACGCTTTTAGGGTTAATCATGCCAAAAAGCCGTGACAAATAAAGGCATTATATGTTTGTCGCGGTTTTGTGCACGGTTTAGGTTGATTGTGCCAAAAACCGTTCCAAAAGCCATGGACTCCATTGTTATGATTTTGGGACTGTTTAGGATTGTTCGTGCCAAACATCGTGACAAATGTGTTTGTCACGGTTTTTGGCACGGTTTTTTGTCTAAATTTTAGACGAAAACATAAATGGTGCTAAATACCGTGACAAAATTGTCACGATTTAGTAACCGTGCCAAATACCGTGACAACATTGTCACTAAATTTTGTTTCGTGCCAATTTCCGTGACAAATTTGGCACGAAATCAAAACCGTGCCAAATAGATCGTGCCAAATTCCTATTTTTCTTGTAGTGGGATCAACAAGGCTGTCAGGGCCCTATTTTGGTCTAAGGATAGCAATAAAAAGGGCATCAACTCAGTCGGTTGGAATGAAATTATGCTTGATCGATCTTAGGGGGGATTGTCAATTAGAAATATGGGTATTTCTAAAATTGCTCTTATGGCCAAGAATGTTATGAGTTTGCTGAACAATATCAAAAAGTGGTGGGTTGACATTATGAAAGATAAATATGGCAAAATTAATGTCTGGAAAGGTAATATTTCCCATAAAATGCTCTTGGATTTATCGAGGTATGTTTCGCACTGCTCTGGTCATCAAACCTTTTCTCTGGATAAATTCTTTTAATCCGAGTATGACTTCTCTTCTTAGCGATCCTTGGTATTTTGAGATACCGTTAGCACTTAAACCTACTTACCTTAATATGGATCTAGATTATGAGCATTTGCATATTTCTGAGTTATTGGTTGATATTCACTGGAATATTTCTCGTTTGCATCTTATTTTTGGTATGCACATGAATGATAATGTTTTGAGTCATAGCCGTATTGATTATGAATCAAGCAATAATTGGGTGTGGTTACCCAAATCTAAAGGTTCTAAATTGTCCATTATGGTTTATTCTTTTTTGAATCATGATAAGAGTTCTGGTAATTTTTGGGAGGGTTGGAAGAATTTATGGCAGCTCAAGGTTGCTCCAAAGGTAAAACATTTTATCTGGTTATTATTTCATGATAATGTTAAAACAAACGATTATTTATATCGACTGAATTTAGGTCCTCAAACATTGTGCACATTTTGCAACTTACACACTGAATCTGTGGAGCACTTGTTTCTAAACTGTGATAAAATTCAGGATATTTGGAATGTCACTTGCTCTAAGGTTGGTAAGCTTATTAACCTTTCTGATGGGATTTCTTCTGGCATGTGGCTGAACCAAGAGGTGTCTGGTAATGATCGGTTTATTCAGTCACTTATTGCTTCTACTTTGTGGTTCATGTGGGAAGCTCGTTGTAATAAAATTTTCAACAATGACCAGCTGGATGGTGTTATGATTTCCCAATGGGCTATTGGGCATGCCAGGGAGTTTTCTTGTGCCTCATATCCTTATTTGGGGAGGAATCTTATTTTAAACAATTATACATTTGCTGATTGCCCAGTTTTGCTTACTGCTTCTGTTCTGGATGAAGATAAGTCTATAGCTGGGATAGGTTTCTTAGTTGCTGATTACAAAGCTAACTTGTTAAATTTTGGATGATGTAGGTGCTCTGCAAACTCTCACATGGAGGCAGCAGCCAAAGCTATCTGTTTTGCTCTTCAGGATGAGATAAACAAGGGACTCGAACATCGAAAGCTCGTCCCTCTCTTCTAGTGCGGATCTAATTGATCTCATGATCGACCGATGCCTGGACTGATTTGTGGAGACTCTACTCGCAGATCAATCTCTTGAAAGGCCTTCTTGATGAGGCAAATTATCCTAAGTTGGGTGTTATTCCAATGCTATGGAACAGGCCTACAATCTCTTTAGCTACTTATAGCCTTACTCAGCATGAAATTTCTCTGTTTCACTCTGGCAGGGACCTTCCCAAATGGCTGATGAAGACTATTAGACTTAGTGGTTTTTTGTATTAATTTGCTTTCTGTTTTCTTTCTGTTTATTCTGTTTTTTGTTTAGTTGTCAGTTTTTATTTTGAATTTTGTAACTTAAACTCTTTTGTAACTTCTTTTTTCTATTAATAAAATAGTTCTCATGAGCTCTTTCAATAAAAACTTTTAATTCGTTCAACATGGTGGTGGTGAATGGACGCTGGTCACACTGCAGGAGTGAGATGTGTGTACAGAGGATAGTTCGGCCATCGAGGCGAGTGAGTTTAATTATTATTATTTATTATTTTTATTTTTTTAATAATATTTAAATCCAAAAAAATTCATATCAGTATAGTTAAATAGAAAAAGTTAACTCTAGATAAATTTTTAAATTTATTATTATTTTTTTGTACTTTCAAAAAAATAGAGCAACATATTACACCATCCCTTTAAATAACGAACAACTTATTACACCAAATTCCAGTACAAAGCTAAAAGACAAGAAAGTGAAAACTAGCAGGCTGCAGGGCTATGGGGTTAGACTATCACGTAAAAAGCTACCAATTTTTATGATACGTATCATCAAACAATCCCATGCAAAGTTATCATAGACTTTTCCCTAATAAGAAGTGTCATTTTGTTTACATGTGGACATCTTTATTTGGGGAAAAAAAGAGTTATATGAATATTTCCATACTGATTTTAAGGACTCGTTTTATATTTAAAATTATTAATTGATCAATGATCATGATTTTATTTTATTTTATTTTTTTAAAATTTACAGCCTAGCATGATTAAAATATTGAAACATTATTAACCAACTATGATTTAAATCAGCAGGCTCTTCCCGCTCATATATTTATTTATTTATATATGAGAACATATCTTATGTGAAAGACTGTAGGCTATTAATCTATACAAGTCGGAAGCACAATATTGTAATTATTGTGCTTATAAATAATGTATAATGAAAATGAGATGCATAATATTTTAATCTTAATTATTCAGTCAATTTTGTGCACAATAATTCAACAAATGACAACCATTGAAACTTATTCATACTAATATTTACAATAGCACTAAAAAGCAGACCTAGTTACCACATGTGGATGTCTACTAACATCCACACAAACCCTTTCCTCTTTATATATATATAATCTTTAAATATATATATATATATATAAATATCATTTAGGTAAATCTTTATATTTGAAATTTAATTAGAGAAATAGTTGGATCATCTTGATTGTTTATATAAATACTGTACATTTTTACTGTTCATGATTATTGGACAATAATGTAGAACACGGTTTTTACTGTTCATAATGATAAGAGCTGTCAGATTACTATCCGACGGTTACTATGAACATCTCTAGATTTAAAATCTAGGAACATTCCTAGATGATGGGTCATATATATATATATATATATGAGTGTATTACTGCAGAGCAGATCTCTATCATCGAGCTCTTCGCAGTAGCATTCAAGACGATGGGATCTAGCAGCTCCGACGACAAAGCTCACAAAAACCCTTTCCGGCGAGTCCCCGTCGACAAGCCACCATTCACACTAAACCAACTAAAAAAAGCCATTCCTTCTCACTGCTTCCACCGTTCCATTCTCACCTCCTTCTCTTATCTCCTCTACGATCTCTTCATCTCCTCCCTTCTTCTCCTTCTCGCCATATACTTCATCCCTTCCATCCCTTTCACTCCTCTCCGCCTCACCGTTTGGCTTCTCTACTGGTCCCTCCAAGCCATCTTCCTCGGTGGTCTCTGGGTAATCGCCCACGAGTGCGGCCATCACGCCTTCTCCGACTACTCCATCATCGACGACATCGTTGGCTTTGTTCTCCACTCTTTTCTAATGGTCCCTTACTTCTCCTGGAAATACTCTCACCGCCAGCACCACTCCAACATCGCTTCTCTCGATGATGATGTTGCCTTCGTCCCTAAACCCAAGTCCAAACTATTGAGATTCGCCAAGTACTTCAACAACCCTTTAGGCACCGTCCTCACTCTCTTATACTACATCCCTTTTGGCTGGTGTCTCTATCTCTTGTTCAGTATCACTACCCCAAACTCTGGCTTCATTTGCCACTTCGATCCCTTCAGCCTCATCTTCTCCTCCGGCCAGCGAGTCTATATCTTAATCTCCGATGCCGGGGTCCTCTCCGTTTGCTTCCTCCTCTATCATCTTGCTACCTGTTTCTCTGTTTCATCGGTGCTGACCATCTATGCTGGTCCTCTCTTCATTCTCAACGCCGCTTTCGTCGTCGTCACGTATCTCCATCACACACACCCGGCGCTCCCTCACTATGACTCCGACGAGTGGGACTGGCTTCGTGGTTCTCTCTCCACCGTTGACCGTGACTACGGCGTGTTGAACAAGGTGCTCATAACATCACCGATACCCACGTCGTCCATCATCTCTTCACCACTATCCCTCACTATCATGCGATGGAGGCCACCCATGCAATCAAGCCTTTGCTTGGGGATTACTACCGCCACGATGGCACACCAATCTTGTTTTCCCTCCGGGCGTGAGTTCCGCTCATCGCTTCTTTGTTCAACCTCGAGTACTCCCGACCCGGGAGTCTACTCGGTTCACTAACAAACTCTAGAATTTCCTTGCAACTTTCAACCAAAGCTCAAGATCGGGAGGAAGATAGAAACATGAAGAGAAGATATAATATATAATATAATATAATATAAGCCAAAAGAAATCTCAACTTGTCTGGCCGTATATTCTAAGCAAGATTATGGCCTTTCCTGATGTACATGTTGATGGATCTAATGGGTATAAACCCTAATGTATAACCCTGGATCTTCTTGCTTGGAGATTGCTTAGGAACAAAGAAAGTGGCGAAGCGTGCACTGCTGAATCCATTGATTATGATGAAAGTGATTGGGTCTTGTGGTTCTTCCTCACCGATCACACGCAGAGAGGGGAGATGGGAACCCCTAATTCGGAAAAACCTAATTCGAATCTCGGATCGGTGCATGCTCTACGTGGGGACCACACCCTATTTATAAGAAAAACTTTATGGGGCTAATTACAAGTCCGCCCCATCATAGATTTGACAATTTTGCCCCCAGGAATTCTACACAACATATGATTAATATGTATATCCACACATTTAAAATTAGATAATTAGGACCAAATTCAAACTTGAATTAGATCACAATTTGGGTCCATTCAAAACTTGAATATAATAAGATAAACACAATTATAAACATTAGTTGTGTACGTCTACACAACTTATGCATATAAGTCCTTATATCCCTACATATTGTGTGGTCCACAACCCAACAATCTCCCACTTGGACCATACAATCATGCACCTTCGGAATTCAAAAATTGTGTATAAATTACTATCAATAACCAAATGTAATTACAACCCGAAAAAAATTACCTAAATCAATCTCGTCCCATCGACCCTCATCAATACATGGAACAAAGGCGATGCGTCACGATGATAATGCAACTAAACCCACGATGATCACATATGCCGACTTAACTAATAACATAGATCAAGTGTGGATGTGTAGCATGGAAATTACAAGCCGATGTGATCTACGCTTGTCTATTTCCAACTGGTCCAGCTTTAAAAACTTTATGAGATTATAGTTCAGAGTAAAACAATGAATAATCTAGAAATTTCACAAAAATCTATTATAAATGTCATGACACTAATACAAATATTAAAACCAACTAAATATAAACTCCCACTAATCAAAGCATCTCTACAAATGTCGACCATATAAGCGACATGCTTATTAAAAAAACTATAGGAGCTAATGCAAGCGGATCCACAACAATGGAGTTTATCCCTATAAGCTTTAATATTAATAAAACAACTCCGAACTCTTGCACTTGTTCTAATGGCTTGAAGATGCAAAATCGAGACTCTCAACCTCACGCTGCTTTTATCCGATCTTCCTCTTGTGCTAAATGTGAGATAAGTTCATTTATCGTCCATTTTTTTCCTTTTTGGCGAGTTATAATTCACTTCAAACCCGACTAAATTGAGGAGGGAGGGAAATCAACACCATATGCACTAGAACATCTTACGGTATCTCAAATTTCAAACTCTTTAATTTTCCAGCTAGATGACACATATCAAGGACGTACTCTCGTATATTCCGATCACCCTTATACCTCATGGAAACTAGTTTCTTTAGTGTAGCACTAGTCTCCGCCTTATCACTTCTTACGAAGCGTTCTTCCAGGGTGTCAAGGAACTGCTTAATGTCCCTTTTATCAGATGTAGTGTCCAGAAAAGTCTCCGGGATTGTATTCTTCATGATCATTAGACCTATACGGTTAGACCGCTCCCACCTCTCAAAAACTCTCCTATCCTCAAGAGAGCTTTGATCTGTAAGAGGTGCAGGACATGGTTCTCTTAATGCATAGTCTAGATCCATACATCCCAAAACAAGTGTCACCTTGTTTTTCCAAGTTTTGAAATTTGTGCCATTAAGCATAGGAATGCCATTGAGTGTAGTAAATACATTATTAACACTCATGATGTCAACTGTACAAAGAGCAATAATCAATAATTAGCTCACAGTTAATTAACTAGAGTCTAATAATCAAAAAATACAAATAACAACAACCCATCTTCAAGTTAATTGATTGGCATCAAATCTAGTCTTTGGACAGAGATTCAATTCACTAGTAATTAACTTGTTGCAGTAATCAAGTTTTATAGTAAAATCTAATCAAGTATAAAGTCTTCCTTTGGGCCGACTAAATACTCACAATAGACACTTTATAACTATAAACAACTTATTACCACATGTGCAAACAAATCTCTGCCAAACAACAGTCTTTCTTTGGGCCGACGTGTTGTCTGCATGAGAATAAGCATGCACTAACACCATGGTTATTCACAAACAAAAGGTTTCCACAACAGAGGTCACTTTGGTGACGATGCTGCTTTTACCAATTGTAGTAAATACCCAAGAAAGCTATAAAAGCAAACTCTAAGTTGTTATTTCCTAATGATTATTAAAACAACTTTATAATTATGAATTAAAAAAATAATTTCATAATAATTAAACTAAAATCCAAATATTATCCTAATCCAAATCAAAGTAAAATTTAACGAATTAATTATACTCAAGAGCTTTGATTTTGATAATAATCATCAAGATTATAATGATTATAATGATAAAATAATAATAAATCTAATCATGTGTTTAAAAACCGTGAACATGAAAGATTTATAAATCAATTCAACTCTATCAAACAATCCCATGATAATTCAAACAATGCCATGATATATATCATATAATCATAATAAAACCATGATATATAATATTAACCATATATAATATTATAAGATCATTTAATTTCTCAAAATCCGTGAATCAATTAATTCATACAAAATCAATATCATCTGCAGAATGAAAAATTTCAATCCATAATGCACGGATTTCGATTTATTTCAATCCATCTCACACTGTCACACACACACACACACACACACAACATGATCATGTTGTGCACGGTTTAGATGTAGTAGATTATATTAGATGACCATGTAAACTAATATATATATATATATATATAAACACCCAATCATATACGATCAACATATCACCATAAAAATTCAAGACTGAAAACATGAATAATAAATAAATATATATATTCATGCATATTAATCAATAAATTCAAGATTTAATTAAAATAAATCCTAAACAATTCCAAAACAAGATGGCTCTGGTACCACTTGATGGATCTAATGGGTATAAACCCTAATGTATAACCCTGGATCTTCTTGCTTGGAGATTGCTTAGGAACAAAGAAAGTGGCGGAAGCGTACCTGCACTTGAATCCATTGATTATGATGAAAGTGATTGGGTCTTGTGGTTCTTCTCACTGATCACACGCAGAGAGGGGAGATGGGAACCCTAATTCAGAAAACCTAATTCTGAATCTCAGATCGGTGCATGCTCAGTCAGGGACCACACCCTATTTATAAGAAAACTTTATGGGGCTAATTACAAGTCTGCCCATCATAGATTTGACAATTTTGCCCCCAGGAATTCTACACAACATATGATTAATATGTATATCCACACATTTAAAATTAGATAATTATGACCAAATTCAAACTTGAATTAGATCACAATTTGGGTCCATTCAAAACTTGAATATAATAAGATAAACACAATTATAAACATTAGTTGTGTACGTCTACACAACTTATGCACATAAGTCCTTATATCCCTACATATTGTGTGGTCCACAACCCAACACATGTCGTTTGTTTAATTGTCTCTCTGTCTTGCCTTCTTCGTTGTGTTATTTCAGTGTTTTAGTTCAGTTTGATCGTGTTATTTTTCTTTCACTTCTGATGAATATTTTTTTGTTCGGTTGTAGATCATGAGTTTGTTAGGTTTCTCTTCTTGTTTGAGACTTTGTGTTGGTTATCCTTGAGTTAATGTCTTGTTGCTTTGTATTTGTCATTTCTTTTTACTTATAAGTAATAAATTATAGTTTATTTATTTTAAAAAAATATTTGTATAAATCCGAGCATTTCAGAATAACAATTATCAAACACTCTGATATATATGCTTTTAAGTTATTTAAGAAAGTTTTTAAGTAAAATAGGATACAAACTTTCCATTAACTTGCATATATGTAGCTAGTCAGTAATCAACTGCACTCATAATCTCAATTATCTTTAATCCTAAACTTTTAAAGTGTTAAACAGTAATTATGGTGAGATTTTTTGAAAGAGAACAGTAAATCAGTAGTAGTAACAAATATCTTCAACAACTCTTATAAGTACTAAAAGATAACTATGACACATTTTTAAAAAGAGTTGTTGACTATGCATTGAACCTCAATGTATATGTCATTAGTTTTAAGAGATGCCTGTGAATGTCAAGAAACAATGATGAGATCCTCTCAGATTAAGAACTGTTAACCATGCAATGTATATATCTCACAATAAATTTTTAAGAAATATCTTTATCTGCCATTGTAAGTATGAAGAGACAATTGTTGGACTCTCAAAAATAACTATCAATCATGCAATGGGCCTCACCGAAGGTCATAAGTTTCAAATGATGTCCTTTTAAAGAGATTAATCAAGTATTTATGGGATCTCACAGTAATTAGTTGCATAACAAAAGTCCAACAAAGTAACAAAAAACCCCTCATCTTAAAATGAAATCTTCGCTTTCACCTTTTCTATATTTTAAGTACTCCTCTAATATTATTTATGCACACATGACCCCAACTTCTTCAATTTTTATAAATTTTCATAATTTAAGAAAGTAGACCACTAAACTCTTCATTTAAACATTTTTTTTAACTTGTAAATAAACATGAAACTTTCACGTTTTTCACATTTTGCTACAAATTTTGTACATATTCATTCACCAACAAGCTCTATAATTTCCTTGCAACTTTGAACCAAAGCCCAACCCTGGGAGGAAGATAGAAACATGAAGAGAAGATATATATATATATATATATATGAGAAAATTGTTTCTGCGAACGTCCGTAGGCATCCACAGACAGGAACATAGTTGATTTGAATTTTAGTTTGTATAACTGTAGGTATTAGTAGAAATAGAGTTCAATGGTTGTGATTTATTTAGTTATTGTGTAAATAATTGATTGATCGGTTAAGATTCAAATACTGTACATCCCATTTTTCACTGTATACTATTCATAAGCACAGTAACCAGAACACTGTCCATTCCACTTGCAACTGTGCACTACAGTATTACTGTTAATGGAGAAATAACAAACCATTGGATCTCAATCCAACGGTCGAGATCAACGTCCCAAGATTAATATCCTGTGGACGTTCACAGAGGATCGATGCTCTATATATAACATGATATAATATAATATAACATAATATAGTTACAATAAATCAAATTAAACAAAAAAAAAAGAAAAAAAAAGTTGGAGTAGTTGATTATTGTATCTGATTTCCGTAAAAATCTGATCTTTACGAACTAACAATGGTCTGTAATCTGTATCATGCCTAATACAAGGTTAATATTTAAAAAAATAATAATAATAAAAACTATTAAAATGATCAAAACATTGTGTTAATAGGTTTTAAAATTGATATGACTATCGTACAAGTTTAGGTTTCCTTAAATAGTTTAAGAATCATAGGTTATAAACTTGTTTTTCTAATATTAAAAAAAAGTATTTTTATTGATTATATCTATAAAATAGTCGTCCATTCCCCTTCATTATTTCCATACGGGGATTGAATCATAAGCTTGTAACCATTATATTCAGTACATTTTGAATATATATGGACAATAAGCATTTCATAATATATACTTTAGGCGGTGGGGTCAATACCATTGGATCAAAGGGGCTCTGGCCATAAAATAACAACTTAAGTAGAGCTAATAAAAAAGAAACCTAACATCTTTTTTTAAAAAAATCTTAACATGCGACACACTTTAGACATAAGCCACCATAAAAAACAATGATTAAATAAATGACACACGAAAGAGGGTTACATCTTGATTAAATAAGGGTATGAAAGGCGGATATTAAACAAGTTTAAATTATGGCTATTAAAAGCATAAATAATACATGTTAAATATCTAAACTTGTATTGGAAAGTAATGAAGTGAATTGGTGTATTGGATTAAAGTGGAACCTGTTGTTAAGGAACTCGACTCTCATGTGGGAGCGAGGTTGATGCCAGTGGCAGAACTAGGACTTGATGGTAGCAGGGATAAAGCCTAAAGGGAAAACGGGAAAAAAAAATCCAACAACATAATTATCTTCAATAAAAGATAATATCCTAATATAACAAAAATGTGAATACACTTGAAAAAACATAAAGTATAATTAAAATTTTGTTATTACCACTAGCAAATATATGAGATTTTCAACAATTCAACTAATAAAAAGTAACTACATCTCACAAGTTTGTAATTTTAAAACAATAGTAAAATAGATCCTATGTGCTAGCCCTCATGATCAATTTAAACATTTTTTAAATTACTAAAATTTTTTATATAAGATTTTTTAATTTTTCTTTAAATTTTAAAATCATAGTAATTTCTTAACTAAAAAATGGAATGTGAAAACAACACATACACCATGTATTATAATATATTTGCTAGGCTCTTGGGTGGATCAAAATTACATGCTTTATAACTAGGCCTACTAACCACTCAAACACAATTACATTACACACTTTCATGTGCCCAAAAATTTTATTTTATATTAATTTAAATATAGAAAAACCGGATCCATTAAACTTATGTTGTATGAAAGGTAATCTCACCGGCTCCGAGAGGTGCTTCAGCCTCTTCTAGCCCCCGGTTGAGGCATAATAATAAATAAAATATGTATGTGTTTGGGATGCCTTGTCCACAATAAGCAATAGCTTAACTGTTATGGGTCATTTTGTTTATAGTAATGATATGTTACTATGGTAATCTCACAATAATGAGGTCAGGAATATCATATGTTCAAGAATGTTGTGTTAATGTATGATAAACATATTTGATTGAGATTTCATATTATTGGTCATCTTTTATTACCATATTTGGTTGGCAATGGTAAGGATATTCATAATTTTGAACAAATTTAAATTTAAAGTTTAATAAAATTTGGAATCATAATAATTAAATTATAATACAAAAATTTAATTTTTTTCATAAATTTTCAAAATACGTTTGTATCTTAAATTTAGAACAAATTTAAAGTTAAAAAATAAAGGATATATTTGTTTAGAAAAAAATTGTCATATTATCACTCACTTGATAATCAACCATAATCATTTATTTTAGTAGTAATGAAATTATCATAGATTACCATTAATATTACTATTAATTACCACTAATCCTACTTGATAATTTTTTCCAATTGCCATATAACACATAGTAATATTTTCACATTACGGCAAACCAAAGGCCTTCACGTGTGTTTTGCATGGCTTACCCATATTATTAATATATATATATAGACATGTAAATGAAATTATTTTTTCTAGTGTACATACTTGTTTGGAAGGAACTTTTACATAAGGTTAATAAAAAACTTGACTTAATTAAAACTAAAATATCGATATTAAAAATTATAACAATTAATAAATAATACATTTATTTTAATACTAAAATTTGTGTATAATTAATTAGTGAACATATTTATTTCAAATGATTGATTGTTTTGAGAAAAAAAAATAACCATTTGATGACGAACTCCTTTAAGTTTTCTAAATCTTAATTATTCTGAATTCAAACTTTAAATTAATCCAACTGATAAACCATTATATATTTATCATAGTTGCATTCTCACTTGTTGGCAATAAAGTGGAAAATTTATTTGCTATCATACTTTTAAAAGAAATTGGATATGCACATTCGTAAAATTAATTCGACACACTTGTATTTTCTTGTATTTTCACTTTACATGAAACAAGCACCTTGCACCGGTACCAATAGGCCATTGGCCTTTCATTTTTACATTATTCATTTTTTTAATATATATATATATATATATAACTTAAATTTTGAACAAATAGATATTTCAAAAGAACCAAAGTTACTCAATGCAGCAATGAAATTCATCCTTAAGTGAACTATCCATTACCACACTAAGTGCATGGATTTATGATGCTTCAAAGTTATAATTATTATGATGCTTCAAAGTTAAAATTATTCACAAATTTCATCAGTAATGGATGACTCACTTTTAAGACTTAACAGCACATAGTAAATTATTGAGAAGAGCTTTCAAGCAGAATACACAGAATGACAGAAACCAAATAGAAATGAAACAGAAAAGCCCAAGGATCCAATTTCTAAATAGGAATAAAAAAGTAGTAATTATAAGTGTCATTCAATTCGGTAGACAATGAAATAAAAAGGGATGCCTTATTATATGATTATAAAAACAAGCAACAGGACCAACTTGGACATTTCCTGGCAAACACATTGAACAAATGGAAAACATGCAGAAATAATTGTTCAGCAGCCAAGAAAGGATAATTGAAATTATTGGCACATTTGATTATTATTATTTTTTAAAGTACATCTCAAGATAATCAATTTGATGCTGCTTCAAGTTTGCAGTTATTTTCTACTTGGAAATGCCAATTAATCAGAATTTGAGAATAAAATAAGAAGCTTGTCAGAAGGCACCAACAATCAAGAAACTATACCAAAAATGATTTGATTCATATACTCTCTGTCTCCAATAATCATGGTTTCCATTTGCCATGAATCATGACAGCTACTTATAATTCAATATGAGGCAAAACTTAGAAACATGTATCTCGCTTTCCACACATTGGTGAATCCATTGGTATCAAAATATAATCCATAAAAAGATAATTCGTGAATAAACCAGCAGTGTCAGTGTTAAAAGAACTTCAAAGACATTATCATGATCTTTGTACTAAGAACCCAATTCTATAGCATTGACATCAATATTATTCAGTTCACAGAGCTTAAATCCACATTAAAGACTTGTGTATATATATATATATATATATAAACTTGTAATCAGTGAATAATAGAGGATGCATACAAATGCAAGCATACAAATTCACAACTAGAAGTAACATCCTGAAAAATGTAGTACTTATGATAGTCATTTCAGTCATTAATATTTGTGTTGAGAAACTACATTCTATCAACAAAGAAAAACAAAGCATATAGATTTTCTTTCCATGGAGAACAAAGTAAAAAAATTGATAAAAAAGGAAAGACAAGAAAAGCCTTCAGTTTACAATTTGCACGAAATAGATATTACAATTATGGTTATGCGAATATCTAATAACAGCTTCATGCTTAAAGGAAAGATAAAACAAAGCAGTATATGCAGACCCTACAATTGCAATTTAATTCAATTGCAAACAGCAAAGGAAATGTAAAGACATCAAAACACAAAATTTGGATACCAAAAGGACGTCGATACTGTATGATCCTCTGTTTGTAACAAGGAAAACGCCCGTCGTCACTGACTATCAGAGACATCACTTGCACTCAACTCCCGCTTCAGCAGCACGCCGAGGTTTGCTCTTACGTCGGTTTCCATTTTGCCGAAAACCATTAGGTTTAGCAGGATCCTCAATGCTGGATTTTGTGCCAGCACCATTTTCATCTAAAGCCGAGTCAGAATTTTCTTTCAGTTGTTGCCGCTTCCTCTTCCTTCCATTCTCTACCACGGCACCCTTCACTTGTTTACTGGATATGGTCGGCTTTGTATCATCTCCTTCTTCCTCTTCTTCTTCAATCTTTTCAGTATCATCCTCATCAATGCCATCCTTCAATGGCTTCTGAGGCCTTCCCCTTCTCTTATACGGGGGAAGAGGTTCTTCACCACCGCTCCCCGGGTCGTCATGACCAGCAACAACAGTCAACTTCTTTCCCTTCCCTCTGCCTCTTCCCATTAATTCAGGCTACTTTCCAATCACAAAACCACAAGAAAATTACAGAACCTGCAATCCATAAGAAGTGAAATCTTGAAATAAATCAATTGTGACAACTATGCTTATGCACAAAAGCAAAGGGCTGAGAGATGAAACTTGAACAGAATATCTTTCAGAAATCATGATGAAACATATCAAATGCATGAACATCCAAAAGTTAAGATCTAAAGACACATGATAAATTTATATGTTCTAGACTAACTTAATAGAGAAGGAAGGATTTTTTATCAAACATGTATTTTTCTATTTCAGAGGGAAGCTAGATCAAATCCAAAAACAATCAAATGGTAGCAGGAAAATCATAGTACTGATCTCAAGAGAACACAGCAAGTATCTAAGAGAAAACAACAAGGTTTCCCCTTTCAAAGCAAGAACTCACCGACTCTAGATAAATATCCAAAAAAATCAATTTTTATCAGGATCAAGGATTGAATCAAGCGGTACTCAAAACATAAGTATTAAAAGGAGAAAACAAAACAAAACAAACACATCAGAGAACTCTCTTCTTGATCAAAAGATGCTTCAAACCCAACCACATCCTCCAAGAAAGGTAAGAAAATAAGAAAGAAATTTTCTGGCTAACAAACACCCTCCAAACCTCCTCCTTCACTCAAGAACAATCAATCGCCAAAACAACCATTAAAAACATACATAAAACCAATCCAAAAAACAATCTCTACTTTCCCGAGAAGAAATCCATGCTCAAATCTATCCAAAACACTAAAGAAAAAGGAAGAAAAGGAAGAGTATGAGAGTCATGATTAGAAACTCACCTCATAGAAACAAACAAAAACCTTCCACGCCAGCCTCATGCTACTCATTTCTCCAAATCTGATGCCTTTGATATTCAAAAGAAAAAAAAAAAGATGGGATTTTTACGGATTTGAAATGCAAAGATGAGATCTTTGATTGAAAAAGAGAAGAAACGGATCAAAAACAGAGAGAATAAAACTCGGATTTGGAGAAGCAAAGGAAAACCATTCTAGAGCTTCAACCAGAGCGCTAAGAACTGAGCAATAAGAGCAAAAGAGAACAAAGAGGGTGCAAGACTGCAAGTAGAGCATAGAAAGAGATATTTCAATTTTTCAAATAAATAAATAAATAAATTTAAATGCAAACCTTTTTCAAATATATATATATATATATTTTTATATATTTTTATTTATTTATAAGAAGGAAGGATCCAAACCCCAAAACTCTTAAAAAGACCAAAATGCCCTTGGATGAAATCCAATCCATTCATGATCTGGGACTTCCATATATAAATGGTTCACTAGAAAAGATAATAAAAAAATTAAATGACAAAGAGAGTGAGAAAAAAAAGGAGATATTAGAATTATTTTTTTTATTTATTTTTTTTAATTAAAATTCTAAGCCCTAGCTGTAACCCAAATTAGATTGGGTCCCATCCAAATTGGGTGGAGGATATAAGGTCTCATTCTCAGAGACAAACTCTCCTGAAGTGGTTGGCATGGTTCACCCAATTCCATCAAGGGTAAAACAGTCATTTCCCATTATTTTATTTTATTATTATTATTTTTATTTCAACCGGAACAACCCACCCTCGGATTGCGGCACGATCACTGATTTACTGTACCCAACAATATTCCATAAATTCTCAAATTACATTCAAAATGACAAAAATACCCCTCCCCGATTTGTCAAAGAATTCCGGGTCAAACTTTCGTTCTGAGCCAATTTTTCTGTACGGATTTCTGCTGATTTGAAGCTTTGTTTCATTAAACCCAAAAAAATAAACAAATAAACAAAAAGATAAATAACTCAAGAAGGCAAATCTCACTAGAAAAAATCTAACAAGAAGTTAAGTTTCCTCAACATGAACATGCATGTACATACACAATAATGTTAAGGTTTCATGCAGCACAAGAAGTCCAACCAGTTCATCAACTATTATGTTATGATGGAGCACCTAGATAAGAAGCCAAGCGCAATATATCGCTGAAAACTCCTCCGGCGGTGACTTCAGCTCCAGCACCGGGACCACGAACAATCAATGGCTGGTTCTTGTACCTTGTCGTAGTGAAAGCTATGATGTTATCGGAGCCGGAGAGTTGCGAAAATGGGTGATCTTTCTTGTATCTCCTCAGTTCAACCACTCCATTTTGATCAATGACATCCACAACTCCAACGTATCTTAGCACCTTCAAGAAAAAAAAAAAACCCGAAGAAATTAAACTAGAACTTGTAAAAATATTTTGCGAAACAATCTACCTCTCCAGAAGAATCTGCGTCATTTAATTCCTTCGCCAACTCCCCGTCGAAGTCCGGAAGCCGCTGCATGAATTCATCTGCTGACGAACTTGCCTGCAGATTTAAAATGGTGTTATTAAAAGTATGCGATCGGAGAAGCAACATTTAATCTGCATGTTCCTTACTCTTAATGGCTCCGGTACCAGGCTTCGAACTGGAATATCACAAAGCTCCAACTTTAGACCACACTCTCTTGCGAGAATTATGACCTGCAACCAAATCATACAGGCAATGCTCAGTATTTTTTACTAGTAAGAAGGAAATCAGAAAAAGTTGTCACCTTTCTGGCGACATCAGTTCCCGATAGATCATCTCTTGGGTCCGGTTCAGTGTAACCAGCTTGTTTTGCTTCGGCAACCACATCACTGAAGGCTCGTGATTGAACGAAGTTGTTGAAAATATAACTCAGAGTGCCACTGGTAATACAGACACCAACAACAAATATAAACTCTCAGCTTTCAACCATTAAGTTAATGCAGGAAAAATAGACCGATGACCAGCATGAACTGACCTAAAAATGCCCTCAATTCGCAGAATCTTATCACCAGTTTCGAGGAGTCCACGCAAAGTACTGATAATTGGAAGACCGGCTCCAACAGTTGCTTCGTAGAAGTAGTGAGTGTATGATTGGCGCTGAAGTGCCCTCAACTTCAAATACTACAGATGGGGGATGTAGGTATTAATCAGAAAAAAAATTTGTAAATAGTAACAGAACTTGATGCCTGAAATTGTGACAAATCTCTGCGTAGCAGGAGTAAGAGCATTGCACCAAATCCATACAAAATGAGACAAATTTAAATAAATCTTTTATCAGTGTAAATGGCATTTTTGTTGATGCATTAGAATTCACAAAGACAATGATCAAAGATGGAAAATGATGAAAATACAAGATCATAAGCACATGGTTACCGGATCAAGGGGTCCAGAGTTGGCCTTTTTGTTAGGAGTAATGACATGAATTCCTTTACACAACCAGTCATAGTAATGGTTTGCGATGTTTGAATCAGCAGTACAATCTACCAAAACTGTATTTGGGAAAAAATGATTTTCATGCACAACTTTCACAAATTTTTTGAGGTCAGCTTCTTCCGCTTTTTCCCCCATAATTTCTTTCCACTGGGATAGGTCTATCTCATCTATCCCTCTGAAAAAGAAAAAAAAAAAATGAAAAAGTTTTACAAGGAAACTAAAGAAATAAGCAGATGATCCTTGAAAAAACATAAGACTTTTGGAGTTACTGGTAAATGAATGGGCATAAAATTTATAAATAGCCAACCAGAATTCATTATCATGTTGTTCTCGACCGTCAAGAACTTCAGGAAACAGTTGTACAGTAAAATAGAAAAACAAGTCCTATGCATCACAACCTTTTTGTTCCAATAAAATAATATTAACAATTAGAATTGAAAAAAATGTAGAACCCATTTTAAGTATTTAATTTGTTATATGCAATCAAACAGAAAATATAAAGTTCACTTATTTTAAGAAAGAAGCTTACGTATCGCTAAAGATCATTTTCTTCGAACCAGTGATTCCCATGACACGCAAATCAATGTTAAATTTTTCCTTGAGCGCTGCTGCCTGTGAAGAAACTGGCATCTGTTATTCTCTGGTTGAAAGTAACACATTCTGATATGATATAGATTGCTGAAATTGGAATCTGGCACACATCAAAGATGGAACTGACTAAAACTTACCAAAAATTGAGAACACTTCAAAAATATGGCACTACGCTAAAACTTAACATTATCAGGAACTTTATAATTTTTCAGTACATCAAAATTAATAAAAAGTTTGCCTCAAAATTTCAGATTTATATTGAAAACAAAGGCAGAAATAATGCCATGATCCTGAGTTATGACAGAAAAAATCCAGTATCGCACTTTGCTTAGAAAGTTATGCAAAAACATGCAGTGGTGGTAACTTCAGAGTTCTCTCAGATAACTCTTAACCACAAGTATTGAGATTCAACAACTGGAAATATAAGCGGCCTTCAAAAATATTCATCAAAAATCTGCTGTTAACATCAACTCAAAGACAATAAAAACAATACTTTCTTAAATACCTGATCTTTGAGCTGGTTGAGAAGAGTGGCACCAATCAAGCCTGGACCGATTATTCCCATTGCTAGTGTTGTTTTCGAGAGATAAAATCTTGAATGAACAGCCCTAAGACCTCTGACGCAATCCTCTTGCTTCAGCACCAAGGTAATATTATACTCACTACAACCTTGTGCTATGGCTCGCACATTTATGTTGGCCTTAAAATAGAAAAATAACATATCAGGACGTTTTATCAAGTTCACCAGCAATAGAATTCTTTAAAAAAAGTACTAAATGTGATTCACAAACCCAGATTGATTATTCCCGATCATGCCAGTATTATATAGAGAGTACCTTTGCTATTGCATCAAACAAAGTAGCACTGACTCCTGGGGTGCTCGCCATTTTCTGGCCAACTGCAGCCAAAATACTACAACTAGGAATGACCTCAACCTGAAAAGAGAAAGCAGTCAAAGAAGAAAAGTGAAGAACATCAGCATCACAATGAAAGACAGGCAAACTATATGTATCAAAAGAAAGTCTATCATTGATGAATAGAGAATATCAAACCAGAAAATCTATAATAAATGAAAGAACAAGTAGAATAGAAGAATTACAGAGTTAACAAATAAAATGATCAAAATAGGAACAAGTATCAAACCTTAGAAAGCCTCCCTGCGACCAGAGCCTCATGAAATCTATTTTGTAAAGCCTCAGACACTGCTCCAACTTCTTTTTCAGGGACCGCAAAACATACAGAGTGTTCACTACTCGCCTGTAAAATAACACCTTGTTTATTATTGGAGATAGTTTAAAGAACTGTGAACAAACAAGAAAAAGAAATGGTGAAGAATACCTGAGATATCATAATAACATTGGCACCAACAGCTTTTACAGCACCAAATATAGCACTTGCTGTGCCAGGAACACCAGCCATTCCAGTTCTGCATGGAAATAAGGCAAAAATCATTGCATACTTAAATAATATGCATGCCACACTTAATCTGCAAGGACAGGTCATAAGATAGCCTTACCCCTCAACATTTACAAGGGCCAAGTTATCTATAGTAGCAAATGCTTTGACAACTGTCTTTAAACTTTGTCCGTTCAGATTTTCATCTGGAGGCTGTTGGCAAATAATTGTTCCTGGGGCAGAAAGATTGAAAATATTCCTAATAAGAATAGGAATATTATACTTCATCACTGGAATGATGGTGCGTGGATGCAGAACATTTGCTCCAAAATATGACTGCATATAGAGATAAATTTCTTTACTAAATATGCAAACCAGTACCAGAAGAAGTAAGCGGCTATAGAAGATTAGAAGCTCACCATCTCCCAAGCTTCCTGATAAGATAATGTCCTCAGTATCACAGCCTCACTTACTGCAAATTGGCAGAACTTATCAAACAACCGCCCTTCCACTCATTAGATTAAATATGAGAACAGTACAAAACAGTTTTGAAGCAGTATTAAGTGCGGTGTATCAAGATAAACTGGAATTTATACTGGAAAAAAACAACACATTGAGTTAGATGTAATTAAAAGGGCAAACCTTTTCTGGGGTCGGCACTATATACACCATCTACATCTGTCCAGATTGTCACTTGACTCGCCTTAACAAGAGAACCAAATATTGCTGCTGAGAAATCACTTCCATCTCTTTTCAGAGTTGTAGGAATATTTTGGGGTGTGCTAGCAATGAAGCCAGTAGCAACAACAGTCTCTGCGGAATGATGAGAAAACCATTTTTTTAGCCTTTTTCAGATTCTTCAAAGTCAGGGTCTACTTGATTGGAACTAGTAGGATTAACAACAAGGACATCCCTTGCATCCATCCAAGTGCATGGCCTTCCGCTCTGCAATGATAGAGAAAAAAATTATTCTCAAACTTCAAATTTGTCAAATTATAATAGCCCTGCAAATTTATTGAAGCAAACCTTCTTTATAACATAAGTCAACATTTGAGCAGACCATAACTCCCCATGACCCACAACAAAGTCTGAAAAAAAGATTCTGTTGCATGACCGGCTGCAGAGCACATGGATCATCTTAAGTGTACACAAAAAAAGGAAGGGCAGAACTATTTAGGTATTAGCAAAAGTGAATGATTTTTGTAAATAAGCATCTATGAATGCACAAAAATTATATATTGATCCATAAATCTAGTATATTTAGATATATACAAGAAGCATATCACAGCAGAAACAATAAATTAAACCAAGAAAAGCATAAGAAAGATAGACTACCAAGAGCAACATATTAATATTCCCAGGTGAGAGGCTAGTTTGAGGTAAAATCAATTAAATGAAAGAGACAAATACACATGTTCCTATTATCTTCACAGGCTAGAAAACCATTTCAGTATTGATGTCTATGTTTAGGAAAAAATGGACATAAAGCAAGAGGTCTGTGAATACCTATATAAATGGCACGGAGCATTGCTTTAAGGTTGCTAATGTCACTATGCAAGTGTGACAAAAAGGTTGCAAGATCATCTCCAGTTAGAAGTTCCTTTGCTGTCAACATATGCTTCTCAAAAACACCATCAAGTGCAGACATGTAGGAATCATCCCTTGACTGAGCCTTGAATAAAAGGTCATAAAGCATATCCGTCACTTTTGACATTGCAGAAACAATTATCAGTTTTCTTTCAGAAGGATCACCAAGGGATATATCTGCAACACTCTGAATCCTTTGGGCAGTGCCCATACAGGTCCCATCAAATTTATGGACAGACCACATGGCACCTTTAGGAAGGCCATCTTGAAGAGTTTGGTCAAATGAAACACCTATCAAAAAGAAATCCAGAAAACTTACTTTTACAATATTCTGGAGAAAGGATGAGTTACAGCGGGATAAATGATAAGAAAGAAGCAGCTATCTGAAGAATCAGCATTTACACAGACACAGGACTAGTGGATTATGTACCTGTAATGGCAGCAGAGATTTGGCTACAGGATATGCCCTTACTTGTAGTCTTTGAAGCTGAAGCAATTCTATATGGTAAAGGAGAGAAAAAACAAAGAATGAATGTTTGTCAATTAAACAAGACTCATACAAGCATCCCCCAGCAGAGGTATCTAATATCAACGGATGTAAGATGCTGAGGTAAAAGAACAGGCAAAGGGACTCAAATATAACACAAAATGTTTGGAAGGGCATCTGATTTAAATGTGCAAAAGGCATCTTGATTTTTTCATTTCTTATTACTAATGGAAGTCCAGTTCTACAGAAACATGCCTCTTTTTAAATTTTTCATACAATCTTCCTGATTTACTTTACATAAGTCGCACAGCATTGAAAAGGCTACATTCTCTTATCCTCATGTTGAAAAAGGTGTGGTGATATTCAAGTATTCCTAACATTACTTCAATGCTTGAACCCTTTTCTTCAAAAAGAAAAAGTGTAGTTTAGCATATATGCTAAATTATGAATGCAACGGAAAGCACTCACCTTAGAGCATGCCCGCATCCCCACCTTCCCACTTTTCCCCGATGGGGACAGTACAAAAATGGATTGCTGCACAAAAATTGAGCACATAATCATGTGAAGTTTGTAAACATGCAGCATCTGAGCAAAAGAATTTTTAACAGTAAAAGAAAAAGGAGCAGAAAACAACAGGCAAATCTCATTCCTCATTAACACAATAAAAACTAAAACCAAAAAAGAAAAATGGTATTCAACTAAGAAATGTATAGTAAATGGTAAGCCATCATTGTGTAATAAAGAAAAAGGTAACAACAAAAATGCCAAAGAATATCATTGTGCTACTAAGAATCAGGACAGCTGTTCAAATAGAAGTCTTGAGCTAAGATTCAAATAGCAATGTCCACGTTTTTAACAAAATTCAGGCAATGTCAACATTGAAGTTCACAACTCATTCTAGCACAGAAACCAAGAGAAAAAATTCACTCACAGCAAAGACTTTCTCTCGGATATAAATTCAACAATGCAGTTCTACATATTGAATTCGAATTTAAATCAGAAAAGCATCAAAATAAATACTCGTACATCACGTAGTCACTCCATATACACCGGAAAAAAGAACTGGTCAATGAGAACGATACAGATAAGGTTTGCTACTAAATAACTTTTAGAAAAAGCACATCAAATTGAAATTTTGCTCAGATTATGGAAACTGCATTTCAATCAAAGATCAACATCAAAGTACTGATGCACAATCAATCAAGTTACAATCCAGTCCTTCCAAACAAAATTCGAACAAAACCGTCCTGGAAACAACGCAAAATCAAAACTTGGAACAGATATTCGACTGGCAGCAATCAAAACTCAACATATAAAAACTTAAAGTTCCCAACTAACATTCAGAACGAAGGTCACAGAAAATGCATTGGGATTCAAATTACTCTCAAAATGGAATAAAAGAAATTAGCGACCAAAAATGAAGCCTTTAGATGGGATTTGAATACCCGCCGTAGTTTCTCCGCAACAGCACTTCACGGGCGACCACCGGCGACGACGCCGAGGGCGAAGCCAACCCGAGGGACAGCATTGGGCTTCGTTTCAGAGAAAAATTTGAGATCTTTCAGTCACGGAGTGCGAGCTTACGAAGAAAAAGCCTTCATTTTTTCCCCCTTTGCTTGAGAGAGACGGCGGAGAAGCCTTGGAGTTCGCTCACAAGAGTGTAGGGTTTTAGTTTAATTTTACTAGATTCTTTTGCATTTAAACCCCTAAACAATTCTTAAATTAAAAAAAAAAAAGTAATACTCCATAATAAAGCTAAAGTCATGTGTTGGATTTGTGTGACTCATTAGGCAGCAACTAGCAAGATTCATGCATACTAATAAATAAAAACATCAAATCTTAATTATTTTTCACTCTTAGATGATGTCCATTGTCCTTTAGGATTTAATAAGGAAATAAGACACATGAACATATAATCACTTGGAAAGAAGACAGCCCCACAATGTCTCCAATAGAAAAAATAAATGGAAATTTAATAAGGAAATAAAAGAAATAATGCATCAAGTCTAGAATGTTTGAGAATAGATATTTATGAAGACTGTTTTTTAAATAATAGAATTTTTGAAAAGAATGCAAAAGGGCTTCAGAAAGCACTGAGCACCAAATCCCATTCATTGGTATCCCAGATTTGCAATCAATTTCCAAGAGAGCACATTCCCCCAAAATAATGGGCTCAAATAACCAAAAAAAACTCTCAATATTATTTTGGTCCCATTCCAAAAGATTCCCCACATCACCAATCCAATTCCCCCACATCTTGTCAAACATCAAAAGCCAACCTTTCTATCTTTTTTTTTTAAAATTTTTTATTTTTCCTTTCCCCCCAGTGCACACAATCCTTTTTCAGTACTCCAAAAAGAAAAATAAATAAAGAGAAGAAGTTTTAGCATTGAGAAGCAATACAGTTTCCAAAAAACTAGGAAGGTTATGATCACAAGTTGCTGTTTAATGTATAATCAAGCTAAAATACTTTCTTTAGCTTGTACTTATATTCTTAATACTGTAGTGATTTGCGTTCATTTGTCAGCTCAGCATTTAGAGCTTGAATTTTTACCAGTTGATTTTTTATTTTTTTTGAGTTAAATGAGTTTAAAACTTAAATTTTCTACTCAGGATTAGCAAAAGATTTGATTTTTATGAGTTTAATGTAATAAAGATTAAATTTTTATCAACAAGCTAGATTAAAAAAGACTCCAATTTTACAACTTTACTGTGAGAAAAATTCGGTTTTGGATATGCTTTTGATGTTTCTTTTTGATGTCGTTATCAGTTTACTGCAATCAATACCTGTTTTTTCAGCTCACGATAAGTTTAATGCATTAAAATTTTGATTTTTTTTTGTGTTTTTTTTAATACAGGATTGCAGATGATTTGAATTTTGTACATTTATTTTTGTGAGAAAAAGATGGAAAACAAAAAAAAAAATTAGATTTTGGATATGTTATACTATTGATGTTTGTGTTTTTAAAGTTGTTTTGGAGTCCATTCAGAGTACAGTGGGCAAAGCTGGCAGGGCAGGACTGTCTGCCCTTTTAACCAGTGACAGAAAGCCCAGGGGCCAATGAAGAGCTGAGGCCGCCAGTTCACTATTAAAGAGAGGGAACCAACCTACTTTTGGCCTTCCTTCTCAGAGGCCATGGATGGGAAGAAGCAGTAGGGAGGGAGGAGGAGGAGGAGGAGGAGGAGGGATGGAGATGGGTTCAGGCTCTAAGGAGGTTTCTGGGGCAACTGTCTCCAGTGACAACCTCAGTGGACTGAGCATCGGAAGAAAGATCTACTTTGAAGATGGTGGTGGTGGTGGTGGTGGGAGTTCCTCTGAGTCCTTAGCTACAGCCTTGGAGAAACCCCCTGCCCCAAAGAAGGGGAAAGGGGTGGTTCAAGGCGTGCCACAGCCTCCTAGATGCCAGGTTGAGGGTTGTAAAGTAGACCTTAGTGGTGCCAAGGCTTACTATTCCAGGCATAAGGTTTGTGGAATGCATTCTAAGTCCCCTAAAGTGATTGTCAATGGTTTGGAACAGCGTTTCTGTCAACAGTGCAGCAGGTATGCTTTCCTCTCTTCTTCTTCTTCTTCTTCTTCTTCTTCTTCTTCCCCTTCTTCCTAACACTATTGTTTTTGTTGATGATGATGTAGATGATGTAGATGATGTGATTTGTACCACTGTTTGCATTTCTTGGTTATTGTCGGTGTATATTGTACATAGATTTGGTCTAGGGAGGATTACATTTTTAGCTAGATTTGAAGCTTGTGCATTACCTAATTGTACATTCATTTTGGGAGATTTTTTGGTGGATTGAGTGTAGTTTGGATTTGATTGGTATGTGTATTCTGGGCCCCCTTGTTTGGTGGTGGGGTTAAGTAAAGGTCTATCCTTTCCCTTTGAATAGTTTAAAGTATGGATGGATTCCTTGTATTGGTTGTTTGTAGAGTGACTTGTTTATTCAAGAATGGTTGTTTGCTTATTCTAATTTTATTGTTTGGGGAAATGGCTTGTTTTGTTCATAGATTATGGGCCATGAGTTTATTTCATTAAATGTTTGGTAGAAATATCATTGCTATACTTTGTTTTCATTCATGCATGCATGCTTATGAACTTTCCTGCCTGATCATGGCTTTGGTTTAGTTTTTGTTTGCTTCACATTGTAAAAATGATTAATTGGGTGGTTAGTTCAGAGTTCAATGGTTTGTTTTGGTGTTTGAAGTTTATATATTTGGTATCATTAGTTGTTATTTGCAGTTTACGATTTCAGTTTCTAGTTTTTCTGTTTTTATGTAATACATATTTCAGTATCCGGGCTTCAATCAGAGGGCTTGAATGCACCACCTTTTCTAATTGATTCATATTCTAATTCATATCATGATTTTCTTTTTCTTGGTATGTCTTTTGTGGTAAGATTGTATGCTTCATCATCCATTTAGTTTTACAGTATGGCACCGAGTTTTATGGCGTGCTTTTTTTATCGACTCTGCTTCTATGTATGTACCATCTGAAGTAAGTATGGCATTGAGTTTCATGGGTGCTTCTTTATCTAAGTCTGTCATCGAGTTTTATGGTGTGCTTCTTTATCTACTCTGCTTCTATTTATGTACCATCTAAAGTAAGTATGGCATCCAGTTTTATGGTGTAATTCTGTATAAAAAAATCTGCTTCTATTTATGTACCATCTAGAGTAAGCTTGGCATCGAGTTTTATGGTGTGCTTATTTATAGATGTTGCTTCTATTTATGTGCCATCTAAAAGTAATTCACCACATGGTATGGTGTTCTTCTGTCTCAGTTTGATGTTTGGTTTTAATTCTTTGATGAAACACAATCCATTGGTTACATGGTGTTTGATATGTTAGCTCTCATGCCATTCAGTTTCTTCCTGTCCAAATTTAGGATTAAGCATAATGTTTAAGTATAGTGACAGTCACAAGATGGTAAGAGTTTTAGGCTGAAATTTCATTGAGTGGACTGAATATACGACTCAGTTGATTGTATTATGTTTAATTGTAATGAGTGTCAAGCATCCAATGATTGTATACCTGCTGTTAGCAAATGCTCTTAGAATGCAATTCCATGTAACATTTTTAGTTGTGTTTCTTGAATTTGCCAATGAAAATTAATCTTCTAATATGAGTGTTCATAGTTAGATTAGTTTGTCTAGTTGATGAGGGAGATGTAAATGCAGTTCTATCACCATCTTTTTTTGTTTGTCATTTTAAATCAATGTTGTCAAGCTTTATTGTTTTGATTTTGTATTGCATTGTAGTTCTGAAATCATATAACAAGGGAATTTCTTTTTTCCTTCATTCCTTGCATTGACATTCTTTGCTTTATTATTGTGAAAACACTCAAGATAATGAAGTGCATTACTAATGAAGATTTTGATGACGTTCACTACTACTAGTATTGATTCATGTTGGTGATCTGTGAAAATTTGAAACAATTGTATCAATTCAGTGGACATATTGGGCAATAATGAGCAAGTCCCATAGGATTGTGGTTACAATTTAGTATGAAATCTCACCAATGGAAACTGGATTGAAGAAAGTTATCAAAGGTTTAGGATTATGGAGATGGTGACCAGTCATTGCAAGCAAAAATTAAAAATGAGAAACTTATCGCCAATTTTTCTGATTGTGTCATCCACAGGTTCCACCAGCTACCTGAATTCGATCAAGGAAAACGCAGTTGCCGTAGGCGTCTTGCTGGGCACAATGAACGCCGGAGGAAGCCTCCACCGGTGCCTCTGTCTTCTCGCTACGGGCGATTGCCATCATTGCAAGGTTAGAATCACAAAATTAACTACTTGGATCATGTGTGTAATTAAAAAACAGGAAAAAGACCTCACTCTTTTTCGTTCTGTGTTTGTCAACAGAAGAAAGCACCAGGTACCGAAGCTTTCTTATGAACTTCAGTTATCCAAGGCCTCCGATACGTGAAGTGTGGCCAACCATCAGGGCCGGAGATCGAATTGCTAGTAGCCACTGTCAAGGAGGCTTTGGTCCTCCGACATCCAGGTCCCAAGAGCATGGGGGCCCAACAGTGCGTGCAAGGCTCGATAGGCGGGACACTCTTCTCTAACCCAGAAACTCATCAACCCGTCGAATGCCTTGCTGGAGTCTCTGACTCCAGCTGTGCTCTCTCTTCTGTCAACTCAGCCATGGTGCACTTCAACCAGAAGCCAAACTCCAACAATGCCAACCAGCATCAGCTTCGAAGGAGCACTGATGGCTCACCCAGTCTCCGGCGTCAACAACTACCAAGCAGTCCACTGTTATGATTTCCAAGGCCATGAAGTCCATCATGAGATGGGAACAATGCAAGTCTCACAGAACGGCAATGCTCATTTCTCCGGTGAGCTTGAGCTAGCTCTTCAAGCTCCATCCGGTCGAAACTACGATCAATCCACCCACTGTCACTGCCATGGCATGCATTGGTCTCTTTGAAAGCCTTTTGACTGTCATTGCTGCACCATATGTCATGGATCTAAAACCTATTTAAATGCTTGTTGCATTCTCTGTCCTGCTGACAAGGCATATTATGTTTGTGTTTTGCTGTTTGTTGTATGAGATCTTAATGATCTAAAACTCAAAACTATGTGTGCTCTTATTTTGTGTCTAGATTTCAGGGAAATCTGAAACTCTTAACTGTTGTGTGCAGGAACAAGCAACTGTTGTATTTCTGATTGAATTACTGTCTCTCACTTATTCTAAATGTAATTGATCAGAATCAGAATTACACAATTTTGTTTCTTTGACAAATGATTGAACATTGACAAAAGCCACCATAATTTACCATGAAAATAGCCAAAAGTTTCTTTGCACGGTTCAATAATTTTGTACCAAAAGAAAGCTAGGTGAAGAGACAAATGCCTTTTGCAATGTTCAATAATTTTGTACCAATTCATGACTAACGTTTCACCACCACACATGCAGAAACACAAGATATCTATGAAGGAACACAAACAGCTGAATGTTAGATTGAGAGATAAAAATAATTGATGAAGAAAATACAAATAGTCGAAAGATGCTATTGTTGATAAATGTTGTACTAAGAAATCATTTATGACGAATTGACAATATGGTTGATAAATGTTGCACCTTTAAGTCATTCATGTCGATATGAGTATATGAAAATATATATATATATATATATATATGTTTCATCATCTTACAAATGCAAACAAAAACCAAAGATATGTTGGTTTATGAGCATATATTCTACATTAGCACTTGATGGTGTGCAATATAAGGATAATTAAGCAATCCATAACATTTTTTTTTTGTTTGTTAGGATACATGTTTTTTAAATTTAGACAAAAGTTTAGTAGCTTAACATGGCGATCGTCTTTTCTTATATGGACTTAAAAACTTGAAATTTGGACTAGTTATGATATACGGTCAGAATATTCGCCGGTTAAAAAACAATATATGTTTAATATATTATCATACAAATTAAGCAATCTATGTGTTTTAAACTTGAAATTGCTCATGTTGATAGGAGCATATGAACTATAAGTTTCAGCATCTTACAAATACAAACAAAAATTGAAGATCAGTTTTATAAACATATATATAAAAAAACGGATTAACCACATACATTAAATAAAAAGCAGAAAAACAAAACACCACAAGAAGTGGTGAGGGACTATAGCTTTACAACAAGGGCTATTGACTATATTTTGTGACAACAAAAGTGCAATTGATATCTCCAAGAATCCAGTCCAACATTCTCGTACCAAACATATTGATCTTCGATACCACTTTATACGAGATTTGGTAGAGAACAAAACAATTATTATTGATTATGTTGCAACAGAAAAACAATTGGCGGACATATTTACCAAACCCCTTGATGCTACAAGATTCAAAAAGTTGAGGGGTGAGATTGGCCTTTGCCAACTTTAATCCCTATTGGGGACTGCAAACGACCTGTATCTGCTACAGTTTACTAATGTCATTTGCAACAGGAAGAAAGAGTTCTAAAGACAGGAGGAGCCGATGACCATGAATTCTGAAGATAGGGGGAGTTGTAGAACAAGTTGTAACAAGTCTTACAACAATCAATCAAGTCTTTGGCATCAATTCAGACACAAAGAGGGAGAAATTGTCCAGTGCAAGAGTTCCAAACCGACTGGGTATATTTGTTTGTGCTTAATTTGTACATCACTAGTTGCAGTGTTATCATATATTTTGTAAGCAACTAGATGATTTTATTTAGTTTGTAAAAGTCTCATGTCTCGATCGAGTTATAGCAGGGATGTTGTAGCAGAGTCGAGTCTGGGTGCAAAGCGAGTTTGTGTCAAATTATGCCAAAGGGTGAGATTGTTAGTGCAACCGCACTATTTTTGGCATGATTTGACACATAGTTAATGTCACATGGCAATCTATGTGACTTGGCAAAGAGCCTTGGCTTGCAAGGCAAAACATCTTGAAGATCTTGGTGGAGTTATTCAAGACTATATTTAGGAGATGTGATTGAAGACTAAATATGGAATGAAGGCTAATTGAAGATATGATTTGAAGAGACCTTGATGAAGATTGATTGAAGTCTATTAAGGGCAAGATTTGAGGACCAAACTTGGGTGAATTGAAGATCAAGTTTGGAGAATCTTTGAAGACCAAACTTCGAAGGTTGAAGACTAAGTTTGGCAAGTTTCATGAAGACGCACAAGACGTCGCCCTCTGCGAGGGACCCTGTGATGAGGAGGCGAGAAGGTAGACTAGATTCCCGGCGATCGAGATCGGGAGATTTGGTCTGCATCGACTCGGACTAAGCATGACCAGGGAGGTTGATGGGTCTTGAGGTCGTCCGCAATGTAACCGGAACTCGATCCAAATCGAGTAGTCGGGGCCATGTTGCAAACTTATGTTACAACGGGGAGTTGCAAATGACTAATTTCGAAGGTTTTTAAATTAGTAGCCGCGGAGATTCTAAAAGAAGTATATGCTATATTTGGGACGTTAAGGCGTCTATATAAGCAGCCTTGCTCGTAGATTGTAAGTGTGAGTCGTGGAGGAGAGTGTATGAGCACTGGACAATTTAGAGGGAGTAGTGATATTTATTGTTGAGAGAGTGAGTGACAAGTGTTTGTACTTCATGTATTTTCACCTCTATTAGTGGATTGTTTATCTCCGGGCTTGGCCCCCCAGACGTAGATAAGTGGACATCGAACTGGGTTACTAATCTTGTGTGTCTCCTTCTTCCTTGGTTTGTGTGATTGTTCTTTGACTGTTTTTGAGTGTTTTTTAAACCACAAACCACATCAGCGACACTAACAGAAAGCTTTATCAAATTTCATAAATATATAAATATAATAATTAGGAGATGAATGATGAAAACATGCAAGAGCATTACGTATATAAATGATTGGATTAGTGATAAAAATGCCAAATTAATCATGAGATCACTTGCACATCTATGAAAATCTCAACTTGTTCTTGAGAATCATCCATTGATTGGGATTCAGAACATGAATGATTGGATTAGTGATAAAAATGCCAAATTAATCTCCATTTTTTTGCGCATACTTAATCAATCAAAAAGATACAATAAGATCAAGGATGTTATTTTTTATTTCTAACATTAATTGACTTTATGTGAGAAGCAAGCACAGTTTGGTTTCACGCATGACGAGGCTCAATTTATTCAATTGTTTAAACAAAATAAAATCTTAAGTTTTGATTCCATCAACTTGCAAGTTGCTTTGACGCTGACATAAAATAATATATATGCAACAAGTAATTATCTTACTAATCAACCGGTATATAACGTATTTATAATTATGATCCGTATGAGAATTAAAAAATCAATCAAAAGAATTCAACTGATCAATGACTTCTAAATCATAATACGAATTTTTTATTAACTTTATTTTAACTACAATTAAAATACATAAGATTAATTAACAACCACTTCATCTATTAGTACTTGGTTCTTTATACAAAGTGTTTATATATAACTGAAGAGATGAGTTTGAACTTGAACTCAGACAATATATAGGATATATGTATATTAAAAGAATAACCCTTTTTTTGTGCAAATGGTTACCTATTTATTATTAAAAAAATAAAAATAAAAAATGGGTTGCTTCACCAACTTAATTGTGACTTATAATATATGATATATATAAAAAATAAAAATAATAAAAAAGTACACATTTTCTTCATGATCTAGATTGAGAAGGCTCAACCAATTGGTTCAAAATTCCAATTTATGAGCTTTGAGCTTTGTTATATGTGAATTTGTTTTTATTGTTTATTTATTTATTTTTATAAATTCTTTATGGTTCCCATGTCACCTCATCATTCAACTCTTCAGGTCACATGTCAAATACCAGTGGATGATAATATTTTATTAAGATTAATAAGAGAACCAAATATGTCAAATTTTCTAGCTGTGCTGGTCGCTTGTTTATTTTTTAGATTATTTTAACCACTCTTGTGTTTAATGCGTAAATTAAAATAATTAAAAGAATTTAAAAATTAAGTTAATTATATAGAGAAAGAGAGCTTGATTACCCATTATCAATTAAAAATTAATGAATTAAGGTTAAAGATAGAAGAAGAGGGAAAATGAATTAATAAAAGTTTAGAACAAAATCATTTGGTAGTGATTTAATCATATATAAAATATTTGATTCAACTTAAACGTTTTTCTCTACTGACTTTTTTGTTATCTTTTTCATTTTTGGTTTTTTCTTCATCTGCCACACTTTGTAGTGTTTAATTTTTTATTTATTTAATGAATATGATTTCTGTATCTTTCTTGAAAGACCCAAGCAAATCATTTCCGCATTAACAACAGTGAAAAACAAATCATTGTATCATGAACATACAACATTAGGATGAGACTCAATGAACATACCCTTTTTTTCGCCGGCAATTTGAGAACCCTGATCCATCCGATTTTTTTTAGAATATTTGGCCGAAACATAATAATCTCATTTCTAATTGTTGTTCTTTTCCGCTTTCATCGATTTAAACAAAATTTATTTAATGTATCCCTATACAATAATTGTTATTTTAAATTACGAGTCTTTTATTTTTTTGGTTGATAAATGTACATTCATTTTTAAAAATTGAATAAATCATAAATTCATTCAGCAGATTACATAGGGGAACACAACAAATAAAGCAAAAACAAACATCATTAGTGGTGACGAGACTCAAACAACACAACTAGATAACAGAGAACCAATGCACATTCACTTTTTAGTTGTTCTTTTTCTCGCTTACATCGATTTTTTAAATGAAATTTATTTAATGCATCTACATGCGTTAATTATTTTTAAATTACAGTCTTTATTTTTGTTTTGTAAATGTACATTCATTTTAAAAAAATTTGGATAAATCATGAATTCATTCAGTAAAAAGAAATTACAGAGAGAAACACAACAAATGAGCGAGAAAACAAACATCACTAGGGGTGACGAGACTCCAAACAGCACAACTAGATGGCAAAGAACCAATGCACATTCACTTTTAGTTGTTCTTTTCTGGTTACATCGATTTTAAATGAAATTTATTTAATGCATCTACATGAGGTAATTATTTTTAAATTACAGTCTTTATTTTTGTTTTGTAAATGTACATTCATTTAAAAAAAATGGATAAATCATGAATTCATTTAGCAAAAAGAGGTTACAAAGGAGAACACAACAAAGTAAAGGTGAGAAAATAAACATCACCAGGGTGACGAGACTCCAAACAGCACAACCAGACAACAGAGAATCAATGTACATTCACTTTTAGTTTAGTTCTATTTCATCTTTGATGAATTATGTGACATATTTTTATCACTTTTTTATATTATTAATTTATGGTATATATAACCACTGTATTTTAACAAATACATCTGTATCGAATACAATATATTTTTTCGTAATAAACAAAAGTTATATTTATTTAAAGCTATAAATTTGACGTGCATATTTATTATAATTAGCTGAGATCCAACTGTCATGCACTACCCTGTAATGATAAACATCTCAAAACATATATGACTTTCCAAAAATAGATAACATATTGTTCTTTATGGTACACTTGGTGCACGACTTTTTTAAAATGAAATCGTAATTTTTTAAAATATATAATAATAAATATTTAAAAGTATTAAGAGAGTAAAATAAAATTATTATTTGTTTAGAACAACAGCAAAAGTAGGAAGACCCATGGTGTTAATTCCTTCCTGTAAGATTTAAAGTTTTACCGTTAATTATTAGAACCAAATGACATTGACCAAAATAAAATTATCTTAATAAATATAATCTTATAATAATGTTTGAAAAATTACAATCCAAAGTAGATTTTTTTTTAAAATAATAACATGGAAAGATATGAAAAGATATTTATTTTCGCATATAATCTTTTAAAAAATTAATATGTTTTTTTTTTTCCTCACATATAGTATGATTCATTTTTCAGCAAAAACTTCCTACCTTTCCCATTTCTTTTTTGTAGCAAAAAGTAAAAAGTTTTTATTACTTAATCTTACAAAAATATATGGTGTATCACATTAAATATTATACATAAAAAAATTATGATAGTACTTTCTCAATCTAATTAATTAGACCAATAAAATTTTAATATTATAGGTGGTTTGTCCGCATACTCAATTATATATATATATATATATATACAATAAAAAAAAATAAAATATTAAATTTTTTGACAACGCGATCATTTTTATCTCTCTCTCTCTGTGTCTCCCACTCAATTATTGTGCTTAGAGCCTTAACCACATAATCTTCTCATAACTGTGTGCTCAAAATACATGCATGAAGGATGATGGAACTCAAATTCACACTTTAAAATACTGTAACTACGTACTGTTCTTGGATCAACCACCAATTTAATTATATATTTTTATATAAATGGACAAATAAAAAAAAGGCCTCTTAGGCTCTATAAATGCTAAGGTATTATGAGCATGAAGAAGCAAGTGACTTTGAAAGTTAAAGCCAGCCAATTATAAAGTTAGGGACACATAATTTCAGCCACCTTCACAATGGCTCCAAAGTGTTTGTGACCTTAAGCTTCATCTTCATCCTCATCTTCTTCTTCTTCTTCTTCTTGTCTTTATTGCAACAGCATTAATATCAGTCACATCTGCAGCATTTGACAGAAGTAGTTTCCCTTCAGACTTTGTGTTTGGGGCTGCTTCTTCAGCTTACCAAGTGCTCATCATCTCTAACTCACTTCAAACAAATTAATGATCACATTCAACTCATTATATTTATTACCTCTAGCTTCATGTTGTTTTAATTACTTTCTTATCTTATTTCAGTATGAAGGTGCTTGGAACTTGGATGGCAAAGGTCCTAGCATTTGGGACACCTTCACTCACACCCAACCATGTCTCTTTCTCTCTCTGTCTCTCTCTCCTCTTTCTATATATATATACATTCTATATTTCTAAATATATATGATATATATGTATATATATATGTGTATATTGTTATGATGGATATATAGGGAAAATAGCGGATGGAAAAACAGGAGATGTAGCCATTGATTTTTACCATCGTTACAAGGTTGGTATTATATTTTCACAATAATATATTTAGCGAAAGCTTCGTTGGTTTCTCATCATATATCCAAGCAATATTATATGCATGGGAGTGTGGTTGTAGGATGATGTGAAGCTTTTGAAGAGCTTGAACATGGATGCATTTAGGTTTTCCATCTCTTGGACAAGGATTCTACCAAGTATATCATTGTTCTGTGTTTTTATCTTTTTCATTTTTTTTTTTTTTTTGATAAAGTGGATATCTTTAATGTGATGCATTTATTTCTTTCATTTAATGACTGATGGTTTATGTATATTGTCTAAATATATAAATGGCAGCTGGAAGTCTGAGTGGTGGAATTAATAGGAAGGGCGTTGAGTTTTATAATAATCTCATCAATGAACTCTTAGCTCTTGGTAATGTTTTAAATCAAGTCTTTATATGTATATCATTATCTAATCAAATCACTCAATATATATATATATATATATATATCTGTTGGTAATGTTTTAAATCAAATCTTTATATGTATATCATTATCCAATCAAATCACTCAATATATATATATATATATATGTCGGCAGGAATGAAGCCTTATGTTACCATCTTCCACTGGGACACACCACAAGGATTGGAAAGCAAATATGGTGGCTTTTTGAGCCGAAATATTGTGTAAGTGATTATTATAATTATTGTTTGAAAGTACATTTTCCAATGAAATGTTTAATTTATTGAATAAAACTATTGTTTATAGGGATGACTACCGTGATTTTGCCGAAGTTTGTTTTAAAGAGTTTGGAGACCGAGTAAAGCATTGGATCACGTTCAATGAGCCATATTCTTATTGTTCTCGTGCTTATGATATCGGAACATTTGCCCCCGGTAGGTGTTCACCATGGGCTGGAAATTGTACTGCTGGAGACTCCGGACGTGAACCTTACATTGCTTGTCATAATATATTACTTGCTCATGGTGTAGCATCAAAGTATACAAAGAAAAAAATATCGGTGTGTACATACGTAAATACATTAATAATTATTAATATATATATATATCTCTACATATATACATATATAAAAATCAACTCAATTTAAAAAATAAAATAAATAAAAATTTTTGAATTTTATACTCTATTCACTCGTACGTATATAACTAACAAATGAAGAGAAGAGATTAAAGAATATTTTTGATTTTTTTAAATAAAAAGTTGTAATGAGAGGCAAGTCAACATGATTTTTACAAGGTATAATTAATATTTCAGTATTAAGGGTAAACTAGAAAATCAAACCAATAAGTTTTTATAAGATTCCATCTTAATTAATTAAAAATAAAAAAATAAAAATTGAGCTTCTTTTTATCTTTTTAAAAATTTTAAGCATTAAAAAAAAATCACCCTTGATGCAATGAATGATATTTAAATTGCCATACAATCAATGCAGGTTAAACAGAAGGGATTAATCGGTATAACACTAGTGACTAACTGGTTCATACCCTACTCCAATTCCAAAGCTGATATTCTTGCCCAACAGAGATCTCTAGACTTTATGTTTGGATGGTAAGAACCATTTATACATTCATAAATATGTAAATATACACATCTATAAATAATAATTAATTGATGACTAATTAATTAAACTTGGTGTATAGGTTCATGGATCCTTTAGCATATGGAAACTATCCTTCAAGCATGAGAATGACTGTGGGAAATCGTTTACCAAGATTTACAAAGGAGGAGGTTGAAATCGTCAAAGGATCATATGATTTCATTGGACTTAATTACTACACTACTTGGTATTCTCAAAGTGTTCCTCCCATTAATTCCTTGGTTAACACAAGTTACTCTTCTGATTATCAAACTAATCAATCAGGTATACACACACACACACACACACATTACTTGAATGAGATTTTATTTCATTATTACAGTAGAAATTAGTTTTATATACTTTTGATGTTTTTCCAAATAGTGACCGGTGTTCGTTTGGGAAAGCCTCTTGGTCCTACAGTGAGTGATTTATTTATGAAATATATTTGATGTTGCATCTATTTATTTATCTATTTATTTATCTGATCATTAAAAAGTATTTGATTGAGATAAAATTGGATCACACTACAGGCTAGCTTCAGGTTGGCTCTTCATCTACCCACCAGGGATAAAGAAATCTTTGTTGTATATCAAGGATAAATACAACAACCCTTTGATATATATCACAGAAAATGGTTAGATTTTATTAAGTGAGATTAAGAAATTAATTGAGAGAAATTCATTATAAACAAACTAACTATTTTTTCAATTTATTTTTAGGTGTTGATGATAATAATATCAAGGATTTGCCACTTAAGGATGCGTTGGAAGACAATGTCAGGGTTTCTTTTTACTATGGGCATCTTCGATATCTACAGAGTGCAATCAAGTATGCTAAATTTAAATGCATTTTTAAGTTTAGTTATGATATTATTATTTATTATTATAATTAATTATTTTTTTATTACAGAAAAGGAGCAAATGTAAAAGCATATTTTGCATGGTCATTTTTGGATGATTTTGAATGGGACGCTGGCTTCACTGTTCGGTTTGGTCTTGGTTATATTGACTATAATGATAATTTAAAAAGATATCCAAAGAAGTCAGCTCTTTGGTTCCGTCAATTTCTCAAAAAATAAGTTTATGTATTAGCAAAGAGAAAATGTTTTCCTTCTATTTAAATAAAAGCGTTATTGATGTATCATTTTATTGAAAATTTAATAAAATTCTCTCGTTTTGTTTGTGTGAGTAAAATAATTATTTATTTTTTCTTTCCATTATAATAACCAAACTAAATATTTATTAAAATTATATTCAAAACAACTAACTACGAATTAACATTGTTAGAATAAAACCCATGTTCTTTTATTCGAGTTACAAAAAAGTTATCATTTTCGGGTGCCCTTTTGATGTGACATGCATATACACACAGACACACGCTATTCATATTACCACCGGCCAATTCAAGCAAGATGTTGTTTGAGTGCTTTCCATTTATTTTTGAATTTATATATAGAAGAATAAGAATTACAAGTCTTTGTTGATGAGTCGCATATGATCATATAAGGATTTGAAAAATATTAACTGATTTTTAAAAAGTTTGCTAATTTATTTATTTTTTAAATTACATTTTACCTTTCCATCCTCATTTTGTGCTTAATTAGATGTAGGCCAAATTATTTTAAGTTCTTGAGGGTTGTATACTTTTATGAGGATAGCAGTTTCCTGCTTTGTTTTTTTGTTTATGGGTTATATATATATATAAATTGTGATTACAGTTTATTGAATTATAAAGTTAAAGAAAACGCGCTAAAAACAATGAATGCCAAAGGATCTCTTACTATATGTACGAGTTTGCAGCTCAATTTTTGTACCAACCAGATGAAAGTGCATGAGCTTGATTAAATAAATTCTTTTGAAATAGCGAATTAGATAATTTGCTATTAACTTAATAAATAAAGTATGAACTTCTTCTATAGAATTATTTTGTTCATGATCTCAATTCAATACTAAGCAAGTCAGAACTAATTGACTGCTAAACAATCGATCAATTTCTTATTATACACACACCCTAATTATCACACTTGTTAATAGTTAACATATATGAATATATATATATATATATATATATTTATTTATTTATTTATTTTATATGCTTTAAATTTTGATGTGATATTTATTTGGGTGATACTATCTATTAATGTTTAGCGGGTGCACCTAACCTCTTGTTTAGTTGTACTTTAAAATTGGAGGATTATGTGGCATATTCTTAACATATTAATTCTTGTGTTGCATATAATTTGGTAAATGCTCCCTAGGCCTTTGTTATTTATCCTATTTTAAAAATATATATATATCCTTTTTATATATTTATTTTTAAAAAATTGTGAAATATTAAATAATTTTTTTTTACAAATTTATTCATTATATTTTATACATATCTATAATTTCCAATAAATCATATTCAACTATATTTTTATTAAATTGTATTTTAAATAAAATAATTTTGAAAAGTTAAAATATATTTTTATAAATTTTAGATCATCAACCGATTTTAACTAATATTTTTAATCTATGTAAATTAATTAAAGTGGAAAAAAATATTAGAGGGAGTACATTTGTACTGAATAAAATATAATTTTTAAAATAAAAGCAGTTATATTTATTTAAAACTTTAAGTTTCACGTGCCCTATTAATTATAATTTGTTGAGATCTAACTCCCATATATATACTTCCCTAGTGAGGATAGCAGTTTCCTGCTTTGTTTCTTTGTTTGTTGTCTTATCTTTTGTAGTTTGTTTTTCCATGTTCGTTTCTTTTTAATAAATTTGTGGTTTATTCAATTTTTTCAAAAAAATAAAATATATATGTATATATATATATACTTCCATGTACGTATAAATATCTCAAAACATATATATATATATACACACGTTTCAAAAATAGATAACACATATATGGTTCTTTATGTTTGGTACATTTGGTGCCCAACTTTCTAAAAAAATCGTAAATTTTTTTTAATTTGTAATAATAAACATTTAAAACTATTTAAGAGGAAAACAAAATGAAGCTATTTAAATAAATATAATCTCACAATATATATAATATTTGAAAACTCAGGATCAAAAGTAGAATTTTTTGAAGTAATAACATGGAAAGATAAGAAAAATCTTATCATTGACAATTTTTTTTAAAAAAAATTATTCAAATTATTCAAGGCGCCTGTTGCACAACATTTAATGTTTGGCAGCATTAGTTAATAGTCTGATAAGCCTTTAAATCTATATATATATATATATATATTAATAGTTTAATTTTTTCACCAATTTACAATGAATTAATATTAAGCTTTTTGCCTATGGGGCCCTCAAACTCAGTCCTCTCCTGAAAATCTCTTTCTTAAAAGGAAAAAAAGGAAACAAAAAGTAAGTGTATAACTCTCATAGTATAAAAAGGAAAATATCATTGTGATGCACTCTTCTCATTCAAAACATAATGTCACGTCCCCAACCCGGGCCGGCGGCAGACAAACGGCCGTGAACCCACAGGGCAGAAACCCCTTAAGCACGTAAAACCTAAAAACCCGCTTCAAGAAAATAATCTAACAAATTCATGATTTACAGATAACAAAATACACTTCAAGGACTACGACAAGGTAGAAAATACAACTCAAATACACTGGAGGAAAAAAACACTCGATAGCCTGCTAAACTACAACCCCGAATTTTCTTCTGACCTGAAAAAAATTAAGAATAACTTAATGAGCTTGGGAGCCCAGTAAGCAACCAATAAAAATATCGGGATCACAAATTGTTCAATAATCTTTAAAAACATACAAAATGTAACATAATGGAATAATATCAAAATTCACCCAAAAATCAGAAATAATTCAAAACAGATTTGGTTTACCAAAATATCGAGCATATAAGTCCCCCAAACAACTAATGCCAAAACAAAACAACAAAACTCATTTATTTAAACTCGGTTACTCGAGTCAGATTATCAAAACTCATATGTTTACCCTCGGTGACCCGAGCCAGAATATCAGAAGCCGTTATTCTTCACTGATGGAACGATGCGAAATTATAGTTTTTATATCAGAAGTACGTGTTGACACGGTCAGTATTTAACCCCAGTGACAGAGTTATTGCACAGTTAATTTGGGGACTACGAGTTTCTATAACAAAAATATGTCGGGTCTCAAAATCATCATCAACACAATAATACTTAGATTTATTGATCCCGTTTTCTAACAAAAATTAATCCAATTATATCATATAATCAACTATCAATTAACATAATAATTCACACAATTAAAAAAAATAATTAAATCTAGAAATAGTATTAAAATAAATATATCATTTCTCAGCCCTTCGAGTAAATGCAAATATCCAAGAATTAAACAAATAAAATAATTTTTAAAAATATATATCATGATCCGTATTTTCCTAAAATAAATAAATAATTAAATTAATTAAAAATGAGCCAAGTTAACAGTAAAAATCCTAAATAAATAAAATAATAAATATACTAAATTACAAAAGTAATGGTCAACGTAACCCCAACATGTTTTTTTAAACAGTAAAAAATCTAAATTAATTTAATAACCATGTAAACTATTTTTGAAAATAAAAAATTTACATATATATATATATATATACAGATTTATATGTGATTTACTTACCTATTGATCGCTCAAAACCCCCTAAAAATTATGATAGGTCAAATTTCTTCGGTAGAACCTCACAACATAAGTGACACAAAACCAACAAGGAGACCTATCCATATC